>NC_056731.1:632238933-632478933 GCF_019279795.1 Protopterus annectens
ACAAACATAAATGCAGTTATTATTATACTATGAAGGATTCTCAAGCAAGCCAGAATGGGAACAAAATTAACAAACTATGACTAGACGAATGTACAGAAATGTGTAACTCAGACACAGAGCACATCACTACCAAGCAGTAATACAACAAATGTATCTCAGGGTGCAGACTTAAACTGATGTAGACAAGTGACTTAACAGCAACTCTGCTGCAGAAGAAACAACAAACTGTGCAAAATACAGCAACATGATCCAAGACAGAAAGCTTGACTTATGCAGACATACCATTGCCAGAACCTTGTCCAGAGCTCCTTTGCCTGATCACCCAACAACTTGATAAACCAGAAAACAGCAGAGGAAATCAATACCATTAGATTACCAGAAGGAATGCTGACAATTTTCAGTACAAGGTGCATTACTATCATGTTGATATAACCGTAAGTACAAGGAAGGTTGGGCCTAACACCACATTCATGAGATTTTATGCAAAATATTGCTTCACTTATTGTTATGCAACATTAAATGGGCCTTTAAACACAAGGCAAGACTAATATTACACAGCTAGACATTATGAATTCAAAGCATTCTTCGACTTGTGCACAATATTACCCTAACACCTCTCAACTGTCCACATTTTTGCAGAATGTCCAGATTTTTGCTTCAAACTTTTGGTGTATTCCCCATAAAATTTGTGGTTTTCTGTTTTCTGTGACAAATCATTGATGATTGAATTCACTAAATAATGACAGGCATTTGAATTTCAGACTTCATATTCTTGAGAAAATGCATGGTACACAAAACCTTTTATTCTAGCAATTGTTTTTAAGTTTATAAGAGCAGTATTTAAAAATTGTCCCTATTTTGTGGGCTTTTTCCCCCATTATTTTTGGCTTTGTCCAGATTTTTTGTGCTAAGAGGTTGAGAGGTATGTCTAATGGCAAGTAACTTAGTCAGGGATAGTGCAATTAGGCAAATAGCAGAGCACTAGTCAGATGTTGGAAACATAGGAAAACACTAAGCAAACAATTATACACATATATTTAATTTGCATATAATAGGTTATGTATTATATGTGTACTATTTGTATGATTTCTCTGTATTCTACGCATATTGTAGCTTGCATTCTGTATATAATTTTTCTTTTCTCAATTTATTTTGACTGGATCTTTTAATCTTACCCTATCTGCATTCAGTCTTACCATCAGGTTCTGAATTTTGCTGTGTACTTATTTTATATATAATATTGTTGATGGAAAGACTGTGATGCATTTTCAGCACCTTGAGCCAGGGTTGTAGCTGAAAAAGGTAATAGACCAGTCCACTTACCTGGAGAACAAATAATAAATAAATAAATAACATTCTGGGTACCAAAAGATGGCTAGCCATATACATCTTTAAGTAATCACACTAAGAAGTTCTTGTTACCCTTTACAAGCACTTAATAGTGTTCACCTCCCAAAATGAATAGGGCTATACATGACAATCCTGGTGTAAATTGTGTGCACCCATCCAATTGTTAAGAGTAGCCTTAAAGGTAGCCAAATAAGTCATTTGTTTGACCTGCAGTGGTATACTTTGAGTTAGGAACCTTTTGTTACAATGAGTGATGTTTACTTGTTGGTCTAGATTTAGATCATAACTCTGGGTGTTTGTACAGCCATTACTTTTGGGAAGAAATAGTAGGTAAAATAGGTTTGTAAAGTAAAACACAGGTCACCTTGAATCATCTGGTAGGCTTCTGAATACTAGAAGAGTCATGTTAATTTATTGGGATAGTTGAAGAATTTAAGGGCTTTAGTTTTTGTTGACTAGAAAGTGTTGAGGCCTTTACAGTTGAGTGATATGCTTGAATTTGTACATACCAAAGGGGAATTGTATTCAATGATGAATCTGATAAGGGAAGAGCTAAGCAGTACAATGACATCTTCGGATCTTGAAGATATTGCCTTGAAAATTAACTGGAACAGACAGACAGACAGAGACAAAAGAATCGTAGATAATAGAAAGATGATCAAATGTGAGAAAGAGAGTTATCCATATATGTACCGAGGGCTCTTATGACTGTATCTCTCTGATGAGGAGTACCATGTATATCACATGAGATGGGAGAAACTTTTTCTTTTGCTGCATATCACTTTACTGCATGTTTGCATTTAGTTTAGAAATGGAGAAAATGAAGTTATAATTATACAACATCAACAGCAGCTTTGAATTTTTAACGACCTATGCACAGATCACTTTTGTAGGGTGGTTGTATGCCATCAACCCAGGCATTATAGTCCTTGTGAGTACTCTTCAGTACATCAATTATTTATATTTTACACAATTTACATATTTTATATATTTTACATATTTTACATGTTATATCCACTTGACATTAGAAACTCAGGATACATTCATATATTCATAGATATTTTATACATATACTTATTTACACATGTATATATAAATATATTCCCTTTCAAATATATTACAAATTTATACATATATATTTTTATACATCATAAACACTAGCTATATTTTTATACATCATAAACACTAGCTATATTACATTATTACAAGTTTTTAGTTCATTACTAGTTTTTTAGGGATTATTTAAATATGCAATACAGCAACAAGTGTTATTTTGTTATGGTTTAACCATAACTAACTATTTTATGTATGTATTTTATGTATGCTTTTTGGCATAAACCCTGTAAGGATGTGCAATTTGAGTGAATTCAATTTATCAATTCACTAATTTTGGCGCCTAATTGGATATTTAAGAGCTCTTTTTGGGAGCTTCTTGGTTCTGATGAAATCTGCCTTTGCAGATGAAAGCGCTCAACCTTGTGTGATTTGTGTTCTGTTTGCAGTACTTAGCACAGCACTGTGCTTGTGGAGTGGATCACGTAATAAAGCTGTTGGAAATATCGTTTTGGTACTGTGCTTTTCCTTGTGCATTAAGCCATTTCGTGGAGTTACAAGTTTGAATTTGTACATACCAAAGGGGAATTGTATTCAATGATGAATCTGATAAGGGAAGAGCTAAGCAGTACAATGACATCTTCGGATCTTGAAGATATTGCCTTGAAAATTAACTGGAACAGACAGACAGACAGAGACAAAAGAATCGTAGATAATAGAAAGATGATCAAATGTGAGAAAGAGAGTTATCCATATATGTACCGAGGGCTCTTATGACTGTATCTCTCTGATGAGGAGTACCATGTATATCACATGAGATGGGAGAAACTTTTTCTTTTGCTGCATATCACTTTACTGCATGTTTGCATTTAGTTTAGAAATGGAGAAAATGAAGTTATAATTATACAACATCAACAGCAGCTTTCATAGTTTGTAAGAAAATATTGTAAGTCACAAAAACAAACTCTTGATAAAATAAGAAGGACCATTTCTTATACTACAACTGGCCCAACGGCCTTCATATATCTGGCCTAAGGACTTCTTAAGCCTAAGAATCCATAGTGCTAAAGTATAAACAAAACTTTTTTTGTTTTATTGACCTGCAGCTTCTCATTTTTGTATAGAAAAAGTTATAATGCTAACTCATAAAATTTTGAGATAAATTACAGGGGAAAATGAATATTTCATGTTAATATCAAATAAACAGTTTCAGGAAAAGATGCATCTATTCAGTACTTGCAGACTTCCCTCCTTTGCCAAAATGAACACAAAACACAGCAACAACTTGCTGCCTAATCCACAGATATTATACTTGCATTCCACAAACACTTGGATAGCAATCTAATGTGGTATAACCCGGAAGTAGTAGGAGAAGATACGGAAACAGGAAGATAAGCAGATTAACCTAAAAGGCAGTCTTGGTATGGATTTCAAAGCAGTGTTATGTCACACACCCAACCATCCTTATCACAGAAACATTTATACAGTTTCTGTTGATTGCAGGACTTTGATATCATGAAATGATGGACGCGACTGGACACCATACCAAAGAAAATCTAAAATGTGATTTAAAACCTATCCACATAAACACAGAAGTGTACAAGTTACTAATACCAAATAGTTCATAGTGTATTTAAAATGTTTCTCTTTGTACATCACTTACAACCATTTCTCCAACGGCCTTATTGCCCAAATTGCATATTCTGGGCAATACAGTATGCAAATCTGTATTATTACTCTGTGATAAGGTCAGTCCTGTGACACTGCTGTATACTATTAAATTGTTCTTAAACTGAATTTGTTGTTATATTGTTGCTTGAATGTTGCTTATTCCTACATTTGTGCAACTTGGACTTGTCCTTCTGAACCTTGCCATTGTTAGTGTAAGTATCTAATGCTTTTTATAAACATTCCAGCAGTTACATCCTTGTGCTGTATTTTTCTGCACCATACATTTTTCTGGACCTCTTAGTATGGTTAATTTCCCTTTTAGTCAACACCAAATATAATGATATATTTTAGTCAAAAACAAGCAGGGCAATTGAAATGTTACAGTGTATTTGTGCAAGATTTGTGAATGGTAGGGATGTAGAACTTTCTCCTTTTCCCACTGTTATGTGATTTCAGAGTTAGTATATATAAAGCTGTGGGGCAGAAGGGGTTCCTACAAAACGTAATGTATTTTGCTATGTGTAATTTGTAAAGCCATGTTTATTCGGTGATCACCACTTCTTTTTGCCAGTCAGTGAAAGAGCCATTTATTCTCTGTTACTTGAGTGAACAGACTTTGATGTATATGCATCTCAATCAACAGATGTAATCATTTTTCTTATAGGTTCATAGGTTCATAGGTAGGTACTAGGCTATCTGCCTGAGGGCATTTATAAGCCTAGCCAGAGTGTGTCGGCTTTCACCGCCCCATTGATTAATTAACTGATCCTCTGTCAAGCAAAGCCAGAGAAGTGATCCCAGGGGTGTATTTTCTGTTACCCATCCACTCGTCAAGGTTTCTCTTGAAGAGTGTTAGTGAGGGGCTCTGCCTAATGTAGTTTGGAATTTTGTTCCAAAGCATGGGGAGTCTCTGTGACACAAATCTATCCCTCCAGCATGTTCTATTTATTGTTGTGGCAAGATTAAGCTCACTAGAGCGCATGGCTCGCAGTGACTTGGATTTTTTTAGGTGGAGCATGTCCATCAATTCTGAGTTGGACATGTCTTTGTAAGTCACGCACTGATCACCTCTGAGTAAGCGATATGCCACTGAGTACAGCCGGAGTTATTTCAGTCGGGTTGCATAGGACATATGTTTGAGGCCAGTAATCCTCTTGGTGAGGTACTTTTGTGGTCTTTCCAGCTGTTGGAAGTATCTTGTGAGGTACATCCCAAATGGGGCATAGTACTCTATGATGGGTCTGATGTGTGATGAGTAGAAGGGCACTATAACCTCTTTATTTCTAGATGCGAACCCTTTAGTAATTAGATGGGCCACACAGAAGGATTTCCTAACTATTTTGGAAATATGATTGTCAAAGGAAAGATTGCTATCTACCTGGGTCCCCAGATCTCTTATTACCTCTTCTGTATTAAGGGGGCTGCCACCTATGTGGCAATTCAATAGTGGGTTTTTTTTCCCCAAATGGGATGACTATGCATTTTTTGGCATTTAGCTTGAGGCCATGACTTTGACACCAGGTGTCTGTCTCAGTAAGGCCCTTTCAGAGGATGTCCGTGTCAGCCGGAGAGTCATTTATGGCTCCCAGTTTGCAGTCATCGGCGAACCTGGTTAGCCATAGTCCTTCTGTGTTTGCCTGTACTTCTGAGAAGTATATGCTGAACAGTAGGGTCCCAGGACCAAGCCTTGTGGGACACCACTTGTAACTGGTTTAGAGTCGGACCTGCAGCCCGCTATTCTTACCGTGTGAGTTCTGTCTGTAAGTCAGTTGGCAACCCATCTCATGACGTAGGGGTTTATGTTCAGACTGGTGAGTTTTTCTGTAATACCTGAGTGGGTAATGGTGTTGAAAGCCTTGGCGAGGTCAAGGTAGGCTGTGTGAACCACCTTTCCCTCATCTATGGCCTTGGTGACTGTCTCAAAGAAGTCAACCAGGTTTAGTAGGCATGATCTGCCCTTAACAAAGCCAAACTGAGTCAGCTCAAGTGTTTGGAGGTTCCCAATGTCTCTGTTAATGAGTTCCATGATGATGCACTCCATAGCTTTGCAGACCAGGCTAGTCAGGCTTATGGGACAATAGTTACCAGGGTCAGTTGTGGCCCCTCCTTAGTGGAGAGGAATAACCATTGCTGTGTGCCATTCTCTGGGCACATAACCTGTGGAGAGGCTGAGGTTGAACAGCGTGTTTAGGTGGGGGGTTAGTTTGTTCTGTAGTTCATGCAAGATGCAGCCTGGGACACCATTTGGCCCCATTGACCTGTGGTTTTGGCTTTTGAAAGAGCTGTTTTCACCTGTGCGCCTGTGATTTCCGGGACACTACACTTTTCCGGTATTGTTGTGGGCCTTTTTGGCGGTGAGAGGGGGGTGAAGTTTGCACTGAATCTATTTGCCAGGATGTTGGCAATATCAGTAGGTTCAGTATATTTTGTGCTATTTTGCACTAGTTCAGTGCATATCTGTGAGTTGCCACTTAGATTCTTAACATAGCTAAAGAAAGCTTTGCGGTTATCTTTTGAATCCTTGGCTATTTTTCTTTCGAAGTTAGCCTTGGGTGATTTTATGAAGGACTTTAGTTTCTTACTGATACTAATCAGGGATGTCTTTCCTTCTTGGGATTTGCTTTTTTTCTGAACTAGTTTCCTCCTTCTATTGTATAGCCTGTTTATGGCAGGGGTCCACCAGACTGGTTTCCTTCTCTTAGAGGAGTGAGTCTTGGTTTTGCTAGGGATGGCACAATCCATGCATCCTTGTAGGTGTTCACAGAGTGCATTTGTAAAGGGTTCTGCATCTTGAGCAGCATTATCCTTTAGTGTGGGGGCTGTGAAACTTATCACCTCTGTCTTAAGTAAGGTGAAATTTGCTTTAGGAAAGTTTTTTACTATGGTTTCCTTAGTTGGGGGTGGTGGTAGGGTGTGGACATCCAGAGTGATTAGTTTATGATCTGATCTAACCAGTGATGGGTTGACCTCCGGTGTGGAACACCTGTTGTCCATGTTGGTGATGACCAGGTCCAATATGTTTTCACCTCTGGTAGGGGAGTTTACCAGCTGATCCAGAGTGTTTGAGTTGATGAATTCCAGAAAGCGCTGGGACTGGGAGTTTGTACTCAGTAGTTTTCCCAGTTAATGGTAGGGTAATTGAAATCGCCCAATATCAGGGTGTTCGGTAGGACCGTCATGTTTTCCAGTGTCTCCAGAAAGGTGGAGTGGTGGTCCTGGATCATGGAGGGTTTTCTGTAGCAGGCCACAATTTGCATTGCAGATTTGCCCGATGTTAGTTGCACATGGATGATCTCAGAGGTATCATGCTGCGCCACTAACCTGGAGGTGTAGGTATCCTTCATTAATATGGATACACCTCCTCCTTTTGTGTTTCAGTCCGTGTTCTGTGACCGAAACGTGTGGTATGAGTTGTAGCTCAGTAATTCTTATATGGAAATTTCTATTTGAATGAGCTTTTCTCCCCAGGCCTCCATTGAAAATGGGTTTTGCCCAGTCAGACTTTCCTGGTTATCAAATGCAAATACATAAATAAATAGTACCACACATAGCAGAAGTAGTATTAGTACTTGTTTTGAACAACAACTGATAACTAAGAATTTATGGAATAATATTACTTATTATACTAATATTCTTAGAAACACAGGTTTTCTGTTAAACAGCATCTTATATCCTTTTATTCCATGAGTGAATTCATGTATCCATTTTAGCATCACAATGGCATACCTGGAGATATAACATGGTGTCCTACTGTTTGTCACTGGCCAATTGATAGATGCTCAAAATATTAAAGCTCAAATGCCCCCAGTGTCTTGTCCTAGTGGCTATCAGTGGAGGAAAGTGAGCGAGTAAGTGTTACATTCTTCTCACTTCCTCCCTCTTCTTTTACTTTATGCACTCCTGGAGTTGATATATAACTATATCTACATACTTCTGAATCTCGAAATACTGAAAATTCAAATTTCAGTATCTTGAGACCAGAATGTCAAAAGTGCAGTTATTTGAAACTGCATTTTGATGAATCGTAGTTTACCAAGCCCTCGGTAGTTGTATGCGGTGTGTACGTTATGGTGTGCTATCTCTTTAAGGTGCGGTGTGGTGGGGTATTTAGTCATGGTGGCTGATGCATATGTGCAGGGATTTAAGTAGGTTTTTGCTGTTTAAAAGTTCTGGATTGAAATTTGTTATTTTTGTAATTCTTTGTAGGTTTAGGAGTAGGTGGGGGTAGGTAGGTGAGAGAGAGTGTGTTTGTGTGTGTGTGTGTGTGTGTGTGTGTGTGTGTGTGTGTGTGTGTGTGTGTGTGTGTGTGTTAGTGTTGAATGTGGCATGTAAAAGTAGGTTTCTTGTTTTTTTTTTGTGTTACTGCGATCTCGGAGTTGGTATATATAAGTAGCAGGGGTGTGCATCCCCTACATGGGGGTGCAGAGGGGCTTGCCCCCCTGCAAAAATGTATGGTAGTATTATTTGTTTTGAGTGCATTTTTTTTGTTTGTTTGTTTTATGTTAGGGGATGGTAGGATGTTTACTTGTAATTTGTTTGTTTCGAGATTTTGCACGGTAATGTGAGTTTTTGTGTTTTTGCACTTTTGACATTCTGGTCTTGAGATACTGAAATTCGAAATTTCAGTATTTTGAGATTCGGAAGTGGACCCCTATATATATATATATATATATATATATATATATATATATATATATATATATATATATATATATTCACTTCAGAAGCCTGAATAATCACAAGCCTGAATTGCATAAGCTGGAAGACCAAAAGCCTGAAATTTCATAAGCCTGAAAACTAAAAAGCCTGAATCCCATAAGACTGAAAATATACAGAACACAAAAAAATGACATACAAAAACAAATACAAGACAAAGGATAGCATTTTCACCAAGTATGGGCAGGTGGCAAGCCCCCCTGCACCCCCATGTGGGGGGCTGTGCCCCCCACACCCCCTGGTAATTAACTATATCAACTCCAAGATTGCATTTTAGTGTAGTGAAGTGCAATCTTGGAGTTGATATATATATGTAGCAGGGGGTGTGGGGGGTGCAGGGGGGCTTGCCCCCCACTTATATTTGTTGGAATATAATCTGTTTTGTGTTGTCTTCAGTCAGTATATGTATCCTATCTGTTTTCAGTCTTATGGGATTCAGGCTTTTGAGTTTTCAGTCTTATGAAATTTTGGGGTTTTTGTCTTCCGGCTTATGCAATTCAGGCTTCTGATCATTCAGGCTTCTGAAGTGAATCTATATATATATATATATATATATATATATATATATATATATATATATATATATATATATATATATATGGGTTTACTATCATAATGTCAACAATAAGTTCTATTTTGAACTAAACGTTGACTTGCTTTCTTGAAATTTGACATTTACAAAAGTATAAATGTCAAACATAATCTGGTAATGTCGATTCAGCATGAATCGACATACCATTTCCCCTGTACCTATCACAAAAGGAACAACAGTTCCTGTTTTCAGCAATACTAATATACTGCACAACACAACACTTTACGTTTTTTCAGGGGGGCAGGCCCCCCTGCACATCCCACACCCCCTGCAAATGATATATTCCAACTTCAAGATCACAGTACAGTGAGGAAAGGGATGAGTTACCCAAACTGCACTGTACCATGATCTCTGACAGTACGTCGAGTTCATATCAGCAATGTATTTGCTGATATGAACTTTTTATACAGAGATGTTCAGCAAGATGGACATTCGAAAATCCAAATTTCAAGTGTTCCATCTGTGAAGCATCTCTGCTCACAATATTCGTAGTAAAGCATATACAGATATATATATATATATATATATATATATATATATATATATATATATATATACACATATATACATACATACATACAGACTTGGGTGTGGGGCTTGTCCCAACATCAGGTGTACAAGAGGGTTTGCCCCCTGCAAAAAAATGCTGTTTGTGTTTTGCTTCCTTGGGATTATGTTAGACACGTCCTAAGAGCTTACATGTTTTGAGTCTGAATAATTACGTGTCCATTAAATGAAATGATTAAATGTGATTATGTATACTGGTTCCATTTTAAATGCTCTCAGCTTGCAGCCCCTTCCCTAACATCATCGTTGGCCATGAGTGAATATTCCTACTGAGTTCATTATTATATATTGAAAATACAGGCTCTGTCACTATACTCAACATAACATTGAAAAGAGTCGAGCACCATAATGGTTGGTTATCTGAAGTAAGCAAAAATTTCAATCCTGTCCGGATATTAGGAGACAGGCGGAACTGGATAAATGCAGAAGCAATGCATAGTTTTTCATGCAAGGAAGACTTTCCTGTATTTATACATGTTCTTATAAGTTCCTAGATAGTCTACAGGATTTTGAATTTGATATCTAGATAGACTTCATGGGACAAGAGCAGGCAGGAGGTCATAATTTTATGGTTTTGTCAAAAGTCTTCTTAGATCCCCAATTTTTCAACAGATTTTTTTTCAGCTCATTTCAAGAAACATTTACCAGCCTCCTGCAGGTGATGGTTTCCCACAGTGCTCAGCCTTTACCTCACTTTGTGTATTAGCTAGCTGGATTACTTTCTAGTACCCTGATTAGTAGTGTTCCCTGGATGTCTACTTCTGTCAATGACAAGTCAAGGAGAGATATGAAAAATGGTTGTAAAATAAAAGGTGTAATTGAATCATTAATCCCACACTCAGGCAAGGAAGAATAACTATGTTATTGAAAGCTTTGTTGTAGTGTTCAGTTAGGAACAGCACAAGGGAATATGGTACGAGTTTAACTAGTGAAGTTAATCTGAAATTAACTTGTAGATAAATGCTGTCAGGAAAAGCTTACAATGTAGTAGTCAGGCACAAAAGAGGCGCACAACAGGCAAGCCTAGAAGAACTTGATTCAGATGGTAGAGTTGACACGTCAAGAGCATAGGTGAGACAGTTTTTGATTAAGCTAGTGAGTATACAATGTTTTAGGGCTTAGTAAATGAGGGATGGAGAAACTATGTATTTATTTATTTACTGACATTTGTTAACCTGGTTAGTCCAGCTGAGCCAGGGGCCCCGTTTTCAGTGGAGATCCGAAGATAAAAGCTCCAGAAAATTAACAATTATTACAAATGTTGCAAAGATATAATCAACAGATAACATAAGTCTACTAGCAAGTAATAGTATGACATAACATAAGTCTATTAACACGTAACAAATCTATAACTATTACATATTAAAAAAACAGACAGAGTATGAACTAAACTAAGGTTATATCAAAATGCATTTAGACTAAACAATGAGTCTTTGCAGGATACAATATTAGACAATTAGGAACGCAATGTGATGTAATTTAATCAAACAATCAATCAATGAGTTTATTTATCTCTAAACTGGCTTTTCTGAACACTGCTCTGCAATCCATTTTAAAGAAACCATTGCACTAAATGAGTGCCATATTAACAGAAAATGTAAGTATGTACAATCAAGTAAAGTGAATGATTAGCATTAAATACGGTAGACTTACTTTGTTGCCAGCATTTACCTACTGATAAATATAATAACAAGTTTACTTTTCCCTATTTCAGGTGATACAGAACAAAATCCCTCTGCATTCTAGTCATAAAACAAGCAGTTAAAGTAAAGTAAAAGTTCAGCTGTTCACATAAACACTGTACTTAGCATTATTTAAACTGGTTTCACTGTGAACTAAGCCATTGTGTCTGTTTAGAGCCATCAAACGTGTCCCTGCATAGCTGTGATTCTGATGTAAAATGATGTAACAATGCTCTTTATCTAATCAAGTGGTTCAGATTTGCAAGTATTTATCGGGCAGATACTGCAATTATGCTGTTGACTTATGAATCTGTTTGTATATAAATTAACATCTGTTGCATTTAATTACTGAAACAGTCAGTTTTAAAGCATCCATCTTTTTAGAGGGGAACATTATTGTGCCTGGCATTATTAATAAATAACCTTAATGTAACAAATTGTTCTGAAATTGTGCTGTTACTCAGCTCACAGATGTCTGTTAAAATTAGGCAGAGATAATGAAAAATCGCATATATGAATAATAAACATCTGCAAATATATTAATCATCTATTGGGCATCACATTTTATAATATATATTACAATATAATGTCTGCTAATTGCTATCATTTTTACTAATATTCTGATGCTGTTCATTCTGGCTACAGTCATGTGCAAGTGTCTTTGGATATTTACAATAGAGATGTCAAAATGTCTTACACTATGCTACTCTGAAGCTTTTGGAATAATTAAAGGGGCGGTGTAACAAACAGTATCCATGTGTGATATGCATAGGAGCATAGTACTCACAAGGCAGATTTTAGCTAATGAACTAATGCAGCATACGTTAGCTTACATTATACTTATAATTACACATGCACAAGCGTGAATTCCAAAAATTATTATCCTATTGTACTCCAAAGTTTTGTAATGTAACAAACAGTGTGTATGTGTGATATGTACATGAACAGTAATGTAGTGTATAGAGCATGGTGATTACACTCCAGTGTTCTGAAAAAGACAAATCAGGCAAGCACTACAATAGTGTGAGACCCAGTCTTAAATGTTAAGTACCTTCTGCTTAACTTGTTAAGGTTAATTCTCATGTTAGGCAATCAAATCAGCCAGTACTGACCAGCAAAGACAGGGGCAGAATAAAAAGACATTTGTTTCTGCCTGCCGTCCATACCAATAATTTGTCCCTTCCTTTTATAAACTAAGAAAGTTTCAAAAATAACAGGATGTGTGTTAACCTGCATTTTCTGAAGGATGTGAAGTCTGAAACTCAAATGTTTGTCATTATTTAGTGACTTCATTCCTCAGTGGCTTGTCTGAAAATCAAATAATTCATGAGGAACTAACCAAACATATGAGGCAAAAATATAGACATTCTGTGAAAATCTGGACATTTGAGTAGCATGGCATGGCAAGTATAAACATAAGGGACTGTGATGCACTATCTTTCTGACAGCACTCGGTAATCGCTTTATGGCTTTGAATGCCAGCAAAACACTTAGGTTTTTTTTATTCTTTTCTTTAACTAGTAGTTCATGGAGCAGATAAAGCTCCATACACTACAAAGAATTATGATCGGGTCTTCAGTCATAACCATTATGTGTTGTCAACATGGATGCCAAGATTCACCTCGCGAGAGGAATTTTTTGGTATCCATGTCTTGACATGGGCAGCTCGTGCTATTGGACTGCAGGACTACACCCCCCAGCTGTAAAATAAAATAAAAAAGAAATAAAATAATCAGCGGCAAGTCCTGGAACTCTGCACATGTGCGCAAGAATCCAGACTGCTGTTTAACCAGTTTAACTCTTTATGAAGAGAAGGCATCAGAGTACAGATGCCCAGAAGTCTATGCGGTTACAACCACATAGACTGGAAGGGGATCAGACTGCAACATCTGCAGGCATGTATGGACAGCTGCTCTCACAAGAAGAAGGGACTTTGTATTATTTCGAATTAAGCTTCTGCAGGAAGATGGGACTTTATAGAACAAAGCTGCTACAATTCCAAACTCGGGTACTGGGAGGGGGCTGAAATTCCCCAGTTAAATATACCTGGTGGCTAGAGAGTAACTCAAGCTCAAACCCTGTACCTTGGGTGCAGGTAGCAAGAGCCTGAATTCCCTATCCATCACCACTTGTGAAGGGTCTATATTAGAACATTGAAGTTTCAAAACTTCGAATGTTCTAATATCGACCCCTATTCAGCGAACGTTGAAAATAGCAAAGCTACAGAAAACTGAATTTTTTCCTAGGGAAAGAATTCAGTTGTCCATTTCTTTCACTTTGCTATTTTCAGTGCTGTGGTGGAAAGTTACGGGTCGGGTTCAGGTAAGTGTGCAATTGGGTGCAGGTTAGGTGAGTTAGGGTGCAGGTTAGGAATGTATGCAACTGTGTGGACGTGAGGGTTAGGGTGGGTTAGGTGAGTTAGGGTTAGGGTGCAGGTGAGGTGAGTGTGCGATAGTGATGGACCTTAGGGTTAGGGTTTGGGTTAAGGTAAGTGGATAGTTAGTGGTGCATGTACAGTTTAGTGTAGGGTTAGATGTAAGATTTTAGGTGTATGTGTGTGGATTACTGTTTGTTTGGTGTGCTTGTGTTGTATATATGTGTTTTGGAACAGCAAATTTTTCCCTAGTAAAAAATTGGCTGTTCTGCATGTTCGATGCTGTAAGTGTTCACTGAATAGGGGTTGATATTAGAACATTCGAAGTTTTGAAACTTTGAACGTTCTAATATAGACCCCTTGTGAAAACTATTCAGATTTTTGCTTCATATTTTTGTTCTGTTCTGTTCCGCATAAAATCTGTGATTTTCTGGATTTTTAATTCACTAAATAATGATAGGCATTTGAATTTTAGACATCATATTCTTCAGAAAGTACATGGTAACACAAAACCTTTTATTCTAGCAATATTCTAAGTTTATAAGGAAAATATTTGAAAATTGCCCATATTTTTAGAGCTGTATTCCCCCATTATTGGCTTTGTCCAGGTGTTTTGTGCTAAGGGGTTGAGAGCTATGGTGAGAACTGAATTCACTAAATGATAGCTATTTAAGTTTCAGTCTTCCTGTCTTTTAAGAAACAGCTGATATGGCATAGTGGTATGTTTTTGGAATGATATCACTTACCTGGTTTATGTAATAAAGTTTATACTTTCATGGTTTGTTATTGCGTTGTTTTTGTTTTTATATGACCACTGTTTTTATTCGTGAGGTTTTTGGTTTAATAGTGGTATGTTGCTCTGACTGTAGTGCACAGGGTCCTGGGTTCAAGTCTTGGCAGTGGAATGCATGGTGGTAACACATTTTATTCTAGCAACTTTCCAAGATTATATAAGCAATGTTTAAAATGTGCCCCTGGTTTTGGGGCTTTTGCCCCCCCCCAATAAATGTTGGCTTTTTCCAGATTTCTTGTGCTGCAAAGTTGAGAGATACAGTTGAGTGTCGAGTGGATTTTACAAGGAGCTGAGACCTTCAGGGGAAGAGAAGTTTAGTGCTGCTTATGCTGAGTCTGTTTGCATTGTTAAGAGCATAACAGGTTGAATACTTGGTTTTGATGCAGAAGGCCGTGGGGTCTACTCCCACAGTATGTAGATGCATTGCTGATACTGTACAGTGTTGTACTTTTAAAGGGGGTAGATGCTGCAGACTTAAGAATGTCCTCTTTGGCAGAGATACCTATAACTATGAACCTGTTATCAGTTTTCCATCCATTCCCTATTGCAATATTACTAGCTTATCATTTTTTTAATGTAACATAGGCAATTTATTTCTCAAGGGCAACAGGCACTTTATTTGTAGATGAAACAATGAAATATAAAGTTGTTGGCTCGCAGCAACCTCTTCATTAGTTACAGATCTCTTTAATGTGGAATTATTTAGATGACTTTTACTTCTGCAGAGATTGTGCATATTTACAGATACTGCTGGATTGTAGAAGTTTGAGTAGACTTTTATAGGTTCATAGGTTCATACTAGGCTATCTGCCCTAGGGCATTTATAAGCCTAGTCAGAGTGTGTTTGGCTTTCGCCACCCATTTTAAATTAATTTTGCTATGCCCTTTTTCGAGGTTAGTATACTGTGCCTCTGTCTAACAGGCAGGTATGACCCTGACCTTGAGCAGTATCCTACCTTCACCAAGAATGATGCCACAATACAGAGACAAGATGATCAGCTTTAATAATTGGCTTAAACTCTGGTGTCATTCAAAGGGGATCCAATGTCTGTCTGCCTGGGATGACATGCTGGACAAGCCACGCTGCTTCGCAAGGGACGGCTTGCACCTGTCACCCCTGGGCTTCCGGATATTGGCAAAGGCTCTTGCCACCCCCATAGTGCCTTTTTTAGGCAAGGCTCAAATTCTAAACCTACCACCCTAGAACACAAAAAAGGAAAAAACTAAGGGTAATGCTGCTCAATGCCAGAAGTCTCAACCTCAAGATGCACGCACTCGAGGCCCTTCTCAGTATGGAGAACATCGATGTCTGTGCTGTGACTGAAACCTGGTTCAAGGCTCCCGAGAGCACCCCGGCACTATCAGGCTTTACCTCATATCATGGGTTCCGGCCCCAAAATCCGGACAACACCAAGAAAGGAGGGGGGGTGTCTATATTCATTAAGGACACCCACACCTCAAGGTTGGTGGAAATGCACGATGCATCGGAGACCATCCAGGTGCAATTAACCATAGGCAAGACTGCTCTGCAATTTGTAGCATGTTACAGGCCACCCTCTCAATCTCAGGAACCTCACATAGCTTTCCTGAAAACACTGGAGGGGATAAATGTATCTCCAAACACCATCATACTAGGTGATTTCAACTACCTGAATATAGACTGGGATCACTACTCAAGCCCCAACACTCTAGCCCAAAGGTTCCTAGAGTTCATAAACTCAAATGCCATGGAACAACTAGTCACCATCCCCACAAGAGGA
Organism: Protopterus annectens; assembly: GCF_019279795.1. Lineage (NCBI taxonomy): Eukaryota > Metazoa > Chordata > Ceratodontiformes > Protopteridae > Protopterus > Protopterus annectens. The sequence goes on from NC_056731.1 coordinate 632,255,492, forward strand.
GATAACATACTAGATCTCATCATCACGAACATGGGGTCACAATATTCAACACCGGAAGTATACCCCTCACTGGTGAGATCAGACCATAAACTAATCTCACTGGAAGTCCACATCCCGCCCCCACCTGAGATAAAAAAGACCACAGTGAAGAACTTCACAAAAGCTGACTTCACACTTCTAAAGACTAGTGTGGTCTCTTTTAAGGCCCCCGAGACTGCGGAAACCATTACTCAAGCCGCTGAATCACTTACAAATGCCTTCTACCAGCACCTACAGGACTGCATGGATCAGGCAATCCCAAACAAAACAAAGACTCTTTGTACCAAAGGCAAGCGTCCAGTCTGGTGGACCCCAGCCATAAACAAGCTCTACAACAAAAGGAGGAAGCTACTACAAGATAGAGCAAAATCCTTAAAAGGGAAAACACCCTTGATCATTATAAGTAAAAAACTAAGATCTCTCATAAAATCATCCAAGGCAAATTCTGAGAGAAAAGTCACTAAGGACTCAAAGGACAATCATAAGGCCTTCTTTAGATATGTTAGAAACCTGGGAGAAAACTCCCAGATATGCTCAGAATTAGTTCAAAATGATGTAAAAATTACTGAACCTACAGACATTGCCAACATACTGGCTGACAGGTTCAGTGCAAACTCCCCCCCCCCAAAAGGTGAGATATCTATACCAGAGAATTATAGCCCCCCAAACATCTCTAAAGCTCAGGTGAGAACTGCTCTCTCCAAGGCAAAAAACACAGCATCCATGGGACCAGATGGTGTCCCTGGATGTGTGCTCCACGAACTCAATGAGGAATTGAACCCACAGTTAGGGCAGCTGTTTAATCTTAGCCTCACCTCAGGATACGTGCCTAAGGAGTGGCGTACAGCAACTGTGGTCCCACTTCACAAAGGCGGTGCCTCCACCGACCCGGGAAATTACCGTCCCATCAGCTTGACAAGCTTGATCTGCAAAGCTATGGAGAGGATCATAATGGAACTCATAAATAAAGACATAGGAGACTTGCAGACTTTGGATCCGACCCAGTTCGGCTTTGTCAAAGGCAGATCATGCCTTTTAAACTTGGTTGACTTTTTCGAAACAGTCACCAAGGCCATTGATGAGGGAAAGGCAGTCCACACAGCCTACCTCGACCTGGCAAAGGCTTTCGACACAATACCCCACTCAGGTATCATTGAAAAACTCATCAGTTTAAATGTAAACCCATACGTCACAAGATGGGTTGCAAACTGGCTAAGTGACAGAACCCACAGGGTCAGAGTTGCTGGCGCCATGTCAGACTCAAAGCCTGTCACAAGTGGTGTTCCACAGGGCTCAGTCCTGGGCCCTCTCCTGTTTGGCATCTACTTTTCAGAAGTACAAGCAAACACAGGAGGATTATGGCTGACAAAATTTGCAGATGACTGCAAACTGGGCACCATAGTTGAGAACACATCTGACACAGATATCCTTCAGAAGGGTCTTATAGAAATGGATAACTGTTGTCAGAGCCATGGCCTAAAGTTAAACGCCAAAAAATGCATAGTCATACCCTTCGGGAAAAACAAGGTTACCCCTAGCTACCATATAGGCGGCAACCCACTAAGCACAGAAGAAGTTATCAGGGATCTGGGGACCCAGGTTGACAGTAACCTTTCATTTGACACTCACGTTGCCAAAGTAGTTAGGAAGACCTTCTACATTGCCCACCTGATCATGAAGGGATTCACATTTAGATCAAGGGAAGTCATCGTCCCCCTGTACTCATCACTCATCACACTAATGATTGAGTACAATGAACGAAAGAAAAGGAAATCCCAGGAGAATACGAATACTGCACACTTTATTGTTTAAAACACAAGTAAAATAAACGCTATTAAATTCATGCGTTTTCGTCTTCACAAAGACTTCCTCAGATTATACATGTGACTTGGTCAATAAGCAGCTTTATATACAATTAGTTTAATTAGTAAACACCAATCATGTTCCTCCATTTTTTCAAAGAAATGTTGACTAGTGCATTAATGAAATAACATCTAGATCCATTGACTTTCTTTGTCATTCACTAAATAAATAAATATTTAAAAAACATTGATATTTACATGAATTTCATTAATATACATTCTTATAAATATAATTATTTTGTTAAAACATTTAAAAACCGATCCTAAAATGTCCTATGTATGTAATGAATTTTACTATTTCATTTGATGCCTTTGGGAATAAATTTTAAGTAATATACTGCCATCTACTGACATTTTCCAATATTACACTACTCAGGATTTTGCTGCCTTTAATTTCAATAGTGGTTTAACAGAAATATATTCATTCAGCCCTGGATTTTTGTTGGCTTCCAAATATATCTGCCACCACAATTCTTTATAACCCACAAGTTCCTCCCATGGTCCTCCCCTTGGGTCTCTTTTTATTTGATCTATTACAAAAAATCTATATTTGAAATCCTCACATACCCGTGAATGCCTGTATAGTGCATTAGTTTCTTTTTTACTTTTTATGTCGTAAGTGTGTTCATATATCCTCTTTTTCAAGGATCTCTCAGTTTTTCCGACATAAAAAGATGTGCAGTTTGTACATATTACTAAGTAAACTAAACCTTGTGACTCGCAGTTAAAATAACCCTTACTTTTTATCCATATTTGTCTACTTTCCAAAAATAATTTGTCTTTGTTTAGTACAAACTCACATTGCCTGCACCTACCACATTTGTAGGTGCCTACTTTTACTGTGTCGGGTCTCTCACCTTTCCTAAAATTATTACCCATCTCTAATATACCCTTAATGTTCATAGGATTTCTATATATGATTTTAGGTGTAATATCTGGTAACCCTTTTAAGTCCGTCAGTGACTTAAATTTATCCCATTCTTTTTGAAACACTCCCCTAACCTTAATATTTAATGCATTATATTCCAATACTAAGCCATGTTGGTAATTATCCTGTCTGACCATTGAGTGTCCCTCCATGTTCTGTGTTGTTAACTTCACCCCTTTTATTGGTGCAAACCTTCCTGTCCTTCCTAGGGTTACTTCCTTTCTTAAATCATCTATAAAATCTTTTGGGTAACCCCTGTCCCGAAACATTTTTTCCAATTTGTCGCACTCCTTAATAAAATCATGGTCTTGGCTGGACATTCTTGATCCCCTCACCAGCTGTCCTTTAACCAAGTTTTTCTTACAATGTCTTGGATGACTACTTTCGTAGTGTAAAAATGAATTAACGTAGATGTCCTTCCTATATACTCTTGTCTCAAAGGAATCCCTTTCTTTCATGATCTCCACATCCAAGTAGGAGATATTTTCATATGAAATGTTGTATGTAAATCTTAAAAAGGATGTGGTTTCTCCTATATATTTAATAAATTCTTCAAATACCTCCACACTTCCTTTCCAAAAAATAATAATATCGTCCAGAAATCGCCTGTACATTTTACAATGTTTGTTGTATTCTGTTTGGAAGATGTGTTTGAGTAGATGAGTACAATGCCCCATTCGGAATGTATCTGACACGATACCTGCAGCAACTGGAAAGGCCCCAAAAGTTCCTCACCAAAAGGATAAAAGGTCTCAAAAATATGTCCTATGCTGCCCGACTGAAGGAACTTCAGCTCTATTCTGTCGCTTACCGTCTGCTCAGGGGTGACCTGTGCCTGACATACAAGGCCATGTCCAACCCAGAATTGATGAACATGCTTCACCTCAAAAAATCTAGATCCCTCAGAACTACAAGGGCGGGAGACTTAAACCTTGACACGGTTATTAATAGGACGTGCTGGAGGATCAGATTCATCACCCAGAGACTCCCTATGCTGTGGAACAAAATCCCGGTACATGTGAGGCAGAGCCCCTCGCTGGCTTTGTTCAAGAGAAATCTTGACCAATGGATGGGAGATCGCAGATATACCCCAGGGATTATCTCAGTGTCACTGCTTGACAGAGGCACAGCAAAATAATGGGCATAGTATCCTCCAAACTAAATGGGTGGCGAAAGCCACAAAACTCTGGGCTAGGCTTATAAATGCCCTTGGGCAGATAGCCTAGTATGAACCTATGAACCTATGACACAGAAGTGATACCCGGGGTAAACCTATGATCTCCCATCCACTCATCAAGATTCCTCTTGAAGAGAGTCAATGAGGGACTCTGCCTAACCTGGACTGGGATTTTATTCCAGAGTGAAGGGAGCCTCTGGGTTATGAACCTGTCCCTCTTGCATGTCCTATTTATTTCAGTGCTGAGGTTCAAGTCTCTCGAGCATGTAGCTCGATGGGATTTGGATTTTTTGAGGTGCAGCATGTCCATTAATTCCAGTTTGGACATGGCTTTATACATCAGGCACAGATCACCTCTGAGCAGGCAGTATGCCACTGAGTAGAGCTGGAGTTTCTTTAACCGGGCAGCATATGGCATCTGTTTGAGCCCTTTGATCTTCTTGGTGAGGTACTTTTGGGATCTTTCCAGTTGCTGCAGGTGTCTGGTAAGGTACATCCCAAAAGGGGCATTGTACTCAATTATGGGCTTGATGAGGGATGAGTAAAGAGGCACGATGACCTCCCCTGATCTAGATGTGAATCCCTTCAAGATTAGGTGGGCTTAGTGGTTGTCAAATGAGAGATTGCTATCTACTTGGGTCCCCAGGTCCCTAATTACTTCTTCTGTACTTAATGGATTACCACCTATGTGGTAATTTGTGGGCACTTTGTTTTTGCCAAAGGGGATGACTATACACTTTTTGGCATTTAGCTTGAGGCCATGGCTCTGGCACCAGTTGTCTGTTTCTATGAGGCCTTTTTGGAGGATGCTTGTGTCGGCTGGAGAGTCGATTATGGCACCCAGTTTGCAGTCATCTGCGAACCTGGTCAGACACAGTCCTTCCTTGTTGGCCTGTACATCCAAGAAATATATACCGAACAAGAGAGGTCCCAGGACTGAGCCTTGTGGGACGCCACTTGTAACTGGTTTGGAGTCTGACATGGCTCCAGCAATTCTAACCATGTGGGTTCTGTCCTTGAGCCAGTTTGCAACCCATCTAGTGACATAGGGTTTATATTTAAGCTGGTGAGCTTATCTATAATGCCCGAGTGGGATATTGTATCGATGGCTTTTGCGAGGTCCAGGTAGGCTGTGTGGACCACCTTCCCCTCATCAATGGCTTTGGTGACTGTTTCAAAGAAATCAACCAGGTTTAAGAGGCAGGATCTGCCCTTAACAAAGCCGAACTGGGTAGGATCCAGTGTCTGTAGGTCCCCAATATCTTTATTTATGAAGTCCATGATGATCCTTTCCATAGCTTTGTAGACCAAGCTAGTCAGGCTTATGGGGCGATAGTTTCCAAGATCCGTTGAGGCACCACCTTTGTGGAGAGGGACCACTGTTGCTGTACGCCACTCTTTAGGTACATATCCTGTAGTAAGGCTGAGATTGAACAGTAGTTTTATGTTTGGGTTTAGCTCTTCTTGGAGTTCATGTAGGATGCAGCCTGGGACACCGTCTCGTCCCATTGATGCTGTATTTTTTTGCTTTGGAGAGGGCGGCTCTTACCTGAGCATCTGAGATGTCAGGGGGACAGCACTCTGCTGGGATAGATATTTCCCCTTTTGGAGGGGGGGGGGAGTTTGCGCTGAACCTGTTTATGATGGAAATGTTCTGAATTTGGCAGTTTTGTCATTATTGGTGCATGCATTTCGTTTCATTGTGTACTGGAAAAATGTTCAAAACAAATTTAACAAGCCATCTAACAAGTGTACTGTATTATACAAGGAATATAATTTAATACAATCAGGAAGGTGTATCAAAGAACACATGTATGTTTCTTGTGCAAGGGGCCTATGATTTCAAAACAGCCCAAAGTTAACCTTTATCTGCCACTGGCCAGATGTATTTTCTTTGAATGTGGGTTTCAATGCTGTTTCAATGAATGTGAATTTCAAGAGAAGAGAAGTTTTAATGTTAAGTCTATTTTCATTGTGAGACTGCTTTGCTTTGTTTAGCAGATGTCTATCAGTGTTTGTGCTGTAAAATATAGAATAAAACTTTTAAATGAAATCCAAATCATCATAGAAATAAAGCAGTATGCACATTACAGTATTTATTGTAAATGGGGCGAAATAGTCAAGTAATGGGTCATTGGAATGGCTGCAGGGGGAGGCCCCATTCTGCCATGATTTTGTGAGGGGGGAAGGGTGGCAAACTCAAAGACAGCCCCGGCTAAACTATACCTCTCAACTGTCCAGATTTTCTCAGAATGAATAGATTTTTGCTTCTTATTTTCAGTTTGTTCCTCATAAAATTTGTGGTTTTCTGGCAAATCATTTAGGAATGAAGTCAGTAAATAATGACAGACACTGAGTTTCAGACTTTATATCCTTCAGAAAAATGCATGCTAAAGCAAGACCTGTTATTCTATCAACTAAGTTTATACAAGAGCAATTTTTGTATGTTCTCCCAATATATTTGACCTTGTCCAGATTTTCTGCATTAAATGTTGAGAGGTACACGCAAATAAATCACTTTATAGAATTAGGTATATCTAAACCCCTCAACTGTTCCCAATTTTGGCTCATAATGTTGCTCTCCCCCTAATAATCCCTCCGCAAAATGTCAATTTTGGAAGAAAAAGTGGAGGGTTTACAATTAATAAATAATTGTAATGATCAGAGTTATATATTACTTTTATTTCAGATATGCATGTAGATTATCTTATTTTGTCAGCTGCTGAACTTAACAGTACTAATACTAAAACAGTGTCCTTTCTTTGACAGGTTCCCAGCTGTATTGTGTGGCTATTTTATATTTTTGCATCACATTTTTCATCCGTTTTTCATAAAATTGTGGTTTTCTGGCAAATTAGTGACAAATCATTAAAGACTGAAGTTAGAAAATAATGGCAGACATTTGAGTTTCAGATTTCATACCCTTCAGAAAATTCATACTAATGCAAGACCTACTATTCTGTTATCTTTCTAACTTTTTAAGCGCAATATTTAAAAAATTGTCCTTATTTTGTGCTTTTGTCCCACTTTTGTTTATGGCTTTGTCCAGATTTCTTGCTCTGAGGTTGAGAGGTATGACAAATGTGTCAGGGCGGTCATCATCAGCCAGAGAAATTTCAAATTGTGACATAAATGTACCTGACTCCCCCATGTAGTGACTCTGGATGTGTTCAAGCAAGGCAAGGAGCAGTTATGCAGTGTAAGTGTGCAGAGTATCCCCCATCCAAGGTAGACACAAGTACTACAGTGGCTTTTCATCTGTCCTTGATTTTGCAGAATGTTCTGGTTTTCTGTCATATTTTTATACTGTTGATTTATGCTTCTTATTATTCAGAAAATGCATATGTTGCAGTGCCTGTTGCTCTGTGTTTATGTAGCAATGCTATAATGACCATCAGGTAAGCTTGCCTGGGACTGTAAGATGCAAGTAAGGTTTAATAAGCATACTGTTAAAGAATTACCAGCACTGAAAGCCTTTTTGTTGTTGCCATGCAGAGAATATTTACATAACTAGATAATGTATAAGCCTTAGGTATTGAAATGCATAAGACAGTATTTTTAATAAAGGACAAGATTACAGTATTTTTAGAAGCTCATTACATTTGTTGGAGACTTGCAGTCATCTTTGCAGGCTTTACCAGTAAATTAAACAGCATGCCAATCTATCATGTGTGGTCCATAACATGTGCAGTAATCCTTTAAGCAATTTATCTTGAGCTTGTTTCTTGTTTGCTGTTTATTTTTTACTTTGATCATGTTTTACGCATGAAATAAGTAGATAGTTGTTGTCAGTGGTGGCTGGTGACTTCAAATCAAAGGGGGGCTGCAGGAGATAGCTAAATGAGTGAGGCCAAATGGAAGGGGTGTGGCCAACTAGAAAGGGGTGGAGCTATGCTCTAAAACCACAAAAACTGGAACTTTAATTAAGTACACTGTCCTGGGTATCAGACCATTATTATGAGAGCCCAATCAAGACAAAATGAAGTAGTGAAGAAAAAAAAATTTCAATGCATTGGCTACATGACAGCTTACTTAATATCTAGATGGAAACAAAAAGGTTGTGAGGCATGAAAAAATAAATTACTTTTTAAAAACATTACTGGAATGCCAGTCAAAATCAAGTATAAAAAAACAAGCAGCAATCAGTTCAAACCACTTATCCTTACACTGCAGTTCTAATTATAATTTATATTCAGCTTTATAAAAGTACCAAGTAACATGCTGAAAGTAGCAATCTCTGTGATACCCCCACTTGTAAAAATGTTTTTTATCCAAAAAAGACCTGCTGCCTGAAAACACACACATAGAAACATGAAACACACACCTACATTCGTGGAGGCTCTCAATAAAAATATTTTCAAGCAACAGAGACACATTCAAAGCAGAAATGCAAGCAACCTCCACCCCCCAACACAACCCAAATGACATATAGCCCACAAACTCAGTGTGCCACTCAACCACAGCCCATAAGGCATAACAACGTACCCAACACTCTTGTCATAAATGACTCTAAAGTCAGGCACACTGATGTTCCACTCACCAGGCTAAACAAGGAGAAAGTTACTGTCAGCTGCCTGTCGGGTGCCAGGATCCGCCACATAATGCATGCACTCAGGTCACTCCACAACAAGTACAAATATGACTCTGTCATTGTCCATGTTGGTGTGAATGACCTGAGATGTACCTCCCTGGACTACATGAAAAGAGACATGGAGGATCTCTCTAATCTTGTAGCCCTGGCAGGTATGACCCTGGCCCTGAGTAGCATCCTGCCATCACTCAGAATGATACCACAGTCCAAGGACAAAATGATTGACTTCAACAATTGGCTAAGCTTCTGGTATCATTCTAAGGGGATCCAGTATCTGTCTGCCTGGGATGACATGATCGAAGGACCACGATGCTTTGCCAGAGATGGCCTGCACCTGTCACCCTTGGGATTCTGGATACTGGCTAAGGCTCTTGCCACCCCTATAGTGCCTTTTTAGGCAAGGTTCAAATGACAAATTCACCACCTTAACAAGTACAAGCAAGCAAAATCTGAGGGTAATGCTACTCAATGCTAGAAGTCTAAACCTCAAAATGCATTCACTCGAGGCACTCCTTAAAATGGAGAACATCGACATCTGTGCAGTGACAGAGACCTGGTTCAAGGCTCCAGAGAGCACCCCTGCATTACCAGGTTATAATTCATACCACACCTTTCGGCCACCTAACCTGGACTGAAACACTAAAGGCAGAGGCATGTCCATATTCATTAAGGATATCCACACCTCCCGGCTAGTTGCTCAGCATAATGCATCTGAGATTATCCAAGTGCAACTAACTCCAGGCAATCCAAATTGTAACTTGCTACAGATCCCCACCATGCCCTAGGATTCCCACTCCTCATTTCTTGATACACTGGAAAATATTAGGGTACAACCCAACACCCTAATAATGGGTGATTTCAACTACCCCACCATTAACTGGGAAAACTACTCATGTACCAACTGTTTTCCTCAACATTTTCTGGAATTCATAAATTCCAATGCCTTGGATCAACTTAACCACACCCCCACCAGGGGCAGCAATATCCTAGACCTGGTCATTACCAACATGGGCGACCGGTGTTCCACAAAAGAGGGCAATTCCTCATTGGTCAGATCCGACCACAAGCTAATCACCCTAGACATCCACATCGCTACCCCACCCCCCATTAGGGAAACCACCGTAAGAAATGTCTCCAAAGCTAATTTCATGCTTCTTAAGACAGAAGTGGCAAACTTCACAACACCCATGCAGATGGTCAATAGAGTTACAACTGCTGAATCCTACACAAATGCACTTACACGAGTGCATGGATCATGCTATCCCTAACAGAACCAAGATGCTATCCTCCAAAAAAAGAAAGCCAATCTGGTGGTCCCCTGCCATAAACAAACTCTACGACAGAAGAAAGAAACTGTTGCAAAAAAGAGTAAAATTTCATGATTTGAGGAACTCCCTGGTCAGACTCAGTAAGAAGATGAGATCCTTCACAAAATCCTCTAAAACTAGTTACAAAAACAAAATTGCCACTGATTCTAAAGACAACCACAAAGCATTCTATAGCTATGTCAAGAATCTCAATGTTAACACTCAGATCTGCTCTGAATTACAGCACAATGGCATTAAATATACAGAACCAACTGATATTGCCAACATCCTGGTAGATAGGATCAGTGCTAACTTTACCCCCTCTCACCTTCTAAAGGGCCCATCTTTATACCGGAAGAATGCAAAGTTCCTGTAATCACGGCTGCACAGGTAAAAAAACACACTCTACAAAGCCAAGAAGACAGCATCCATGGGACCTGACAACATCCCAGGCTGCGTTCTACACAAACTGCAGAATGAACTGGCACCCCACCTAAGCACCATGTTCAATCATAGCCTCTCCTCAGGCTTTGTGCCCACTGAATGGCGCACAGTGACAGTTATCCCACTCCACAAAGGGGGAGCCATCATGGACCCCAGGAACTGCTGCCCCATTAGCCTAATGAGCCTGGTCTGCAAGCCCATGGAACATATCATCATGGATCTTATACACAAAGACATTGGTAATCTCCAAACTCTGGACCCCACCCAGTTCGGGTTTGTAAAAGGCAGATCATGTCTCCTAAACCTGATAGACTACTTTGAAGTAATCACCAAAGCCATAGGCGAGGGTAAGGTGGTTCACACAGCCTATCTAGATCTCGACAAGGTTTTTGACACCATCCCCCACTTTGGAATTATAGATAAACTCACTAAACTAGGTATAAATCCCTATGTCACAAGATGGGTTTCCAACTGGCTCACTGACAGAACCCTCACTGTAAAAGTAGCAGACTCCAAATCCGACTTCAGACCAGTGACAAGTGGAGTACCACAGGGTTTAGTCCTGGGTCCTCTCCTGTTTGGTATCTACTGTTCTGAAGTACAGGCTGACACAGAAGGTCTTTGGCTAATGAAGTTCGCAGATGACTGCAAACTAGGAGCCATAATCAAAACTCCCAACAATGTGGACATCCTACAAAAGGGCCTTATGGAGACAGATGTCTGGTGTCAAAGCCAAGGCCTCAAGCTCAATGCCAAAAAGTCCCTTGTCATCCCCTTTGGTAAAAACTCTGTACCCATGAGCTACCACATAGGTGGTAGTCTATTTAACACTGAAAGTGTGATAAGAGACCTTGGGACACAGGTGGCTAGTGGTTTCTCCTTTAATAATCACATCCCCACAGTAGTCAGCAAAATCCTTCTTGGCACACCTCATCACAAAAGGTTTCTCATCCAGGAAAAAAGATGAATTATTCCCCTCTACTCGTCACTCATTAGACCCATTATAGAGTAAAACTCCCCTTTTGGTATGTACCTCACAAGACATCTACAACAACTGGAAAGGCCACAGAAATATCTCACAAAGAGGATTACCGACCTCAAACAGATACCCTACGCAGACTGTCTCAAAAAACTCCAGCTTGACTCTGTTGCATATTGCCTACTCAGAGGTGATCTCTGTCTAACATACAAAGCTATGTCAAACCCAGAGCTGTTGGACATGCTCCACTTAAAGAAATCCCATTCCCTCTGAGCTACATGCTCTAGGGACCTAAACCTTGTCACTCCAATAAACAGAACATGCTGGAAGGATAGATTCATGTCCCAGAGACTTCCCATACTCTGGAGCAAACTACCTATTTATATCAAACAAAGCTCCTCATTAGCACTCTTCAAGAAAAATCCTGATGATTGGATGGGAAATAGGAAATTCACCCCAGGGATCACCTCTGTGGCTCTGCTTGACAAGGGCACATGAAAATAATTTTCTTGGTTGACGAAAGCCAGGGTACCTTTTTGGCTAGGCTTATATAGGTCCTAGGGCCAATAGCCTAGTACTTACCTATGAACAGTAAAAAAAAATATTTATAACAGTGCAAAATGTAGTAAATTATTTGTATACCACAACTATAAGTGTTAAGAAGTGCAATTCAATGAAATAAATGTAAAAAAAAAATATTCTGCTCTTGGAGCTTCAGGGAATTTCTGCTATGTCATAGCAATAAATCACCACTCCTCAGCCTGGTAAAAACAAGCACAGCCCCCTGCAGACACAGGGTTTAAATATCAGTAAAGATGGATGAATCTAGAAGCTCAAATTACTACCCAGTCCTGCTAGCCCCTGCACTTTCAATCAATCACTCATGCTAGTGAAGGTCAGGCAGCCCTGTTATCCTCATTAACAGAGAAGACAAGCCCCTACCAGCGTAAGATGGCTGCCAGAAACACAGAAAACTCAACAAGCAAAACAACCCAGCCTGGATACAGCAGGCCTCTATCCAGACTTTGCTACCTGAGTAGAACACAGAAACCTCACAGAAAATGCACAGAAAAGCACAGATAGAGCACTCACAAACAAAAAATACAACTCTTAGTATGAAAAAGCATTTTACAGTTAAGAAATTCAATAAAAATGCAATTACAGTAGTGAAACACTATATAGCAATGAAAATACAGTTAAAACAGTATAAACCAGTACACAAATGCAGTGAAACAGTAAAAAAAGCTTTATAATACTGCAAAATGTAGTAGATTAGCTGTATAACACAACTATAAGCATTAAGAACTGCAATTCAATGAAATAAATGTAAAAGCCTCAGGAAATTTTTGCTATATCACAGTTATGAATTACCAATCCTCAGCCTCGTAAAAACTTCAGTTCAAGCAGCTTTATTACACACAAACGCATCAGGAATGAGGCTTTATAACTTAAACCTAAATAAACTTATAAACAGATTGACTACCACACTCATACATGTTAACACTCTGGCTGTTCTCTCAAAATGGCACTGCTGCCTGCATGTGCTCAGTATTTATATGCACATGCTAACATCTGGAAATGCTTCTTAAAGGCACATACACACACTCTGATCTACACTAACTAGGTTTCATTGTGCCATCTAGCTTCCCAGCTTTTCAATCTGTTTTAGGAAGTATCCTGATTTCTGAGGTGAAATCCATTCTAAAAAATACATTTCTGGCATTAGTATATCTCATCAGTGTTTCTACATAATGATTCTTTACAGTTAAACAAAAATAAATAGAATAAAATAGCCTTTCCCCAAGACTCATGGAGAGAAAGCTAAAGCACATGTGCTGAGAGAATATTTTTCTGGCATTTTTCAGACTTAAACTCCTCATATTAGTCATGAAAGTAAGCCATATGGCTGCACTTAAATTCATATTGTATTTATTACATTTATTATAGTTTTTATTTTAACCTTTTCACTGTTTATGTAACTAAAGTCACTGATTTATGCTTTAAGCAGTTGCCTGGGCATTAATACATCTCTTGGCACTTCCTTCTCATTAATCAAAGAGTTTTGCTGTGATTTTGTACATTTTCCCACTTTTATGGTTAATTTATTTTATGTTAAAAGTGCTTATAATGTGCATTCAATACATCTCTGGTTATTTGTTTGTTTAATAGAGCCTCTGTTTTCTTGCAATTAATTTTTTCTCTTGATAATTCATTAGATTGGACTTCCATACTACTAATAAAACTGACCAGCCTCATCTGTAAAGCTATATAAATGATCACTATGGAATTAATAAATAAGGATATAGGTAATCTGCAAACTCTTGACCCAAGCCAGTTTGGATTTGCTAAGGGGAGATCCTGTATACTTAAGTTGATTGACTTCTTTGAGAAGGTTATTGAAAAAATGAATGAGGGCAAATCAGTATACACAGTGTACTGAGACATTGCAAAGGCATTCAACACCATCCCACATTCAGACATCACAGGTAAACTCAATTAAATGTAAACACTTATGTAACTCATTGGATAGCAAATTGTCTCACAAATAGAACTCAGAAAATTAGGGAGGGCACCTCTCCCTCCTTCAAAAGATTTGTCACTAGCAGTGTACCCTAGGGTTCAGTTCTTGGCCCACTCCTTTTTGACATCACAGAGAATACTGTTCATATGGAGCCATCTTCCCGTCCACATACAACAAAGTACCTTTTTAGTCTATTCAGAAAAAAAATTAGATGACTAGATGTGAAAATGTAAACTCATCCCCAGCTTAAAACCCATGTACCTTATGGAAAGGTGCAAAAAGTAATGTCTCGACATATCCTTATTCTGCCTGCCCTGAGTTATTCATACACTAAGGATAAGGGTTAAAAAACTACCATCAGAATGTAAGGCTAGGCTTCTTAAGATCCTCACCAATTACTACCTTAGTAATTACCATCGAACCTATAGCATGTTTATCAGTTAATTTAGGCACACATTACTGGCTGAGTAAAGTCAACAACTGCATGCTATGGAACTCAGATCAAGACTGCATCATTAACTTTCTGTAGCTTTCTGTCTTAAATATTGTTACATAGCAGGTGCTGCTTTTTCGGAAGTCCTTCTTAAAGTTCTTTTAGTCATAGGGCTGTGCCAGTGTGGATGGAATACTCTTTACAGTTCCTTGACATTGGTGCCCCACAATAGTAGTTAACATAATAAAACACATTGAGAAAGGTTATTCATGTTAGCAGCATGAATAAGTCATAACATGTTTGTATACACTTGATAAATGTGTCTGTAAGCAAGCCATAATTCTGACAGTACACAGCAAATTTGTCTACTCCATGCTTTCTGTGAGATGTGTTTTTTTTTTCTTTTTCTCACCACTGCCCTTGCTGTCTGTAAAAGGATGTCTTGTCACCCATCACTGCCCCAAAAACAATTTGTTTTCTAAAGTGTCTTGAACCAAGGAAAGATTTTATAGTATTCTAGGAAAGATGTAATTTCAAAGGTTTTATGTTCTTTATGCACTTTGGAATAATGATTCCCTTTAGAAACGATTGTTAACATTCAGTTGCCATTTCCATGCAAGCAACAAATTATACTTACATATCTTCACTAAAGTTATAAATAATATGTTTGTTTCCCTTTGTACAGTTCTGACTTTATATATATCTGTATTTTGCTTACTATGCATAAACTTTGCACATGAAATGCAATTGTTATATATTATAATACTCTTAAGTCTGTTTTCATTTTTTAGTTTTAGGCTTTCAGCTCCCACCCAAACCATGATCAGGATCTATTGGGCCTTCCAAGTAAGTCATTGAATTAACATTTATTACTGGGAAACAGATAAGGGCTATTGTACCATAACCAACTAAGTCATTGAATTGACATGTCTTACTGGAAAGAAAATAAGGGCTGTTGACCTACTGGATGAAGTTTGACTGACTAGTAGTTTGTAAGATATATAATTTACTAAGAAAATAATTTCACTACAAAGTCATAGACCTGGCTGGAAATGTAGTTCACTGATGCCAGCATAATGTGCAAGCTTGTGTAAATCAGTTATCTTCCATGTCTCATCATGTCAATGCTAAATTAAGGAGCAAATAGTTGGACTTGCCAAGTATCACAACAATATAAATATAACACATTTGGCAAACTCTTTTGAACTATAAACCTCATTTTGTTGTAGCACAATAAGAACCAACACTTTAGCTTGGTAGCTTTCTATGGGTCTTACAACCTTGGGATGCTGTTAAGTTGATGTGCCAGATGTTTTCATTCCATTGGATTCCATACCAAATTACCATTCCATCGCTATTTCTCTATTGACACTTAAATTTGCTTATCCCTTCTAATACCTAACTTTAATGTATTTCTTAAATTACTCGTACCTACCTTATATACCACCCTTCTATCTGTAAATTCTCTCTACAATGCTATATATTAATGTTTGTGAATATCAATACAAATTTTATTATACTGACTACTATTCCATATACACACCGTAACCGCATTACAAAGTTTGTGATTGTAAATATTGATTGGATTAAATTTGTTACCTTGGAAATTTTCTCCTCAGGCATCCTTTGAAAAAGGGCAACTGTGCATATTCAGACTTTCCTAATAAACAAATGTCAATAAAGAAATAAAATAAATGTTCTTCATATAATCATTGCTGCAGTAGCCTAAGCGATATGAGTTATATCTTGCAAGGATATAACAGCAAGCCAGCTTCCAAAGCTTCAGAGCACCTTCCACATGCCCCAACTGTTAGTCAGCTCAAGCTGAGCTGAATAAAAAGACAGGTTTGGGTGCCAAGCCCTTCAGAGCTTTCTTGCCACGGAAGAGTATGCTTCTTTTAGGCTTTCGAGGATCTATGGTCATCCTGTGATGTTCCTTTGCTGGGCAGGTAAGTTCCTTTCAGGGAAAAACCTTCCTATTTAAATAAAACAAAATGTTTGTCTGATAATACCTTCCTTTTTAGGAAAGTTATTTTAAAGCTAGGAGCTTGCGTTTTAATGGATTGTCACAACACCATATTGTACTTTTAAAAGGGAATGCTCTATTTTTTATCGGTTTAAAGGTTTTTTTAAGTATTTTAAAAACATATTTTTTATGTGGAGACATTGTATTTTTTTCTGGGGCTGGAAGAGTATTTTAAAGTGCTTTTTACTGTATTTTTCTTGCAAAAAAGTGATTTTTTTTAAAGACTTTAAATTTTTAAATGTTGCTGTTTCTTTTCCCTGGGAAAGATGCCCTATTTTGCCTTGCCCGTGGAACTAACCATCATCCCACAGTTGGCTCTTCTTCCAGTCACTTGAGAAACGGGTCAAGTCTTGATGAACATGGATGTGATGAAAACCATCTTTTAAATCTAGAGTTGCTAGGAGACAATGAGGAAGAAGAGGCAACATGTTGTGAAATGACAGCATTTAGAACTTGAAAAAAATAAGCTAGCAGCCTTTGCCACCACAGCAGGCTAGCAATTTGCCTCAGTCACAGGTGGATGACTCTGCTGTGGCCAGTAATTGTACCTCAGACCATTCATCTTTTACCCCGGGTCCCTCAGTCCTGAAAGAGAGTTGAAAGAAGTCTTCCCTGTTTTGTCAGAATGTTGTGCAGATCTCTGGCGAAGGTGTTGCTGTTGGCATTAATAACACTGTTGGCCCCATTTTTCCTGTCAAAAAGAAACAGAAAACTAAACAAGTATTTACTCCTTCTCAATTTCCTTGGCTCTGGTTCAAGGTTTAATTCAGGCTATTGATCTTTCTTATAGGTGGTTTCTGGTAAAAGAAAGAGAGATACCTCTTTTCCTGATGAGATTCAAGATTCCCCATCTGGAAAAGAAAAGGAAGGGAGAGATACAGGGTTTTCTCCTTAGATTTCTGGTTCAAACTCAGAGGAGAACTCAAAACTCAGAGGAGAGCTCAACTTCTGTTTCTCCCTGTGAGGGGGTGTCTTTCTCTGATACTAATTCCAGAATGATCCATAGTTTTCAGTGGTTGAACACTGAGGTTTCTCAGTCCCTCAGAAAATAATATGAGCTGTTACAGATGGAATTTTCAAAACCTTCACCTAATCCTCCAGTTCTGTCAGCTTTGGAGGATGTGTATGTGTTACTACCTGCAATTTTCCTGAGAGTCAACCCCAGCTGTCCCTAAAAAGACAGATAGGATGTACAAAGTTCCTCAGTCTTTTAAGTTTTTATCCATTCTTCCAAAACTCGACCCAGCAGTTATAGCTTTAGCTAATTCTACTGCTGCTAATATTTAGTTAATTCCAGTCCTTGTCTTTCTGATAAGGATGAGAACATTATTGACAAGAATGGGAAAAAAGTGCATGCTTCTGCAGCTTTGATTTTCAGATTTGTTAGGTTCATGCTTTAAGGTTTGTTCTGACCGATTGCCAAGTGTGAGGAATATTTTGTCAGCAGTTTCTTCTTGTGAAAAAAGTCTGCTTTAAATAATTTAGTTTGTTCTATTGTACACGTCACTACTCATTGTTTAAATTGTGTGTATGATTCAGTTGGTATTTCTTCAAGGGCTTTGACTACTGGAAATGTGTTGAGGAAGTTTGCCTGGCTGCATTCTCAGAACCTCCCAGACAGTGTTAAAAATTACATTTTACAGTTTCCTTTAGTTAGGAATTTAGCCTTTTCCCCTTTGCTGCAAGGCTGATCAAAACGTCTGAAAAGAGGAAATCCCTTCTTTTCAAAATATTTTAAGGGATTTGCTAACTCCTCATCCAGTTTTGGCAAAAAAACAAAATAAACAGTCTCAACAAAATGCATGTAAACTGACATTTAAGAAGAAATGGCAAGAGGAGTTCCAAAAGGAATTAAAAAATCCTCCAAAACCAAGAACAGTCTAACAAGTCAGAATGAATATTTAAAGGACCTCCTTCCATCCCACAAAACTTGGCCAGTCCATTTTCCCTTCCAGAAAGTCTGAATCTACACTTTTCTCTTTGACAACAGATAGTTTCTGACAAATTGGCTCTGAAGATCATTCATAAAAGTTACAGATGACAATGATAGGAAATTCCTCTTTTCCAGGGGACAATCCCATCTTCAACGACCCGGATTTTTTTTTTTATTTTCACTTATCCTTCATCAAATTCTGTGCCAAGGAGTGATAGAACCAGTTCATCCTTCCTAAGTGGGAATATGTTTTCATTCAAGGATATTTTTAGTGCCAAAGAAGAAAAAATGCTTGGAGACCAGTTCTGGATCTTTCTTTCCTAACCCTCTTTGTGATAGTGTCCAAGTTCTAAATGCTGTCATTTCACAACATGTTGCCTCTTCTTCCTCATTCAAGTCTCCTAGTAACTCTAGATTTAAAAGATGGTTTTCATCACATCCGTGTTCATCAAGACTTGACCCGTTTCTCAAGGCCCTATGTGTCTGCATCATATTATCAGTTCCCTGCCTTACTCTTTGTACTATTCACCACACCAAGAGAGTTCACAAAGAATCTAGCTCCAGTTATAACTCGCTGCAAGCTGCAGGGTACCCACATTTTCCACATTTACAGGACTTGCTTATCTTTGCAGAGTCTTTTTCAAAGCATCAGAATCTCTTGCTTGGGTTTAAGATCTCCTCTTACAGAAGCTGGAATTCCAAGACAACATTCAAAAGTCTTTCTTGACTCCTTCACACTGGACTATGATTTTGGGGTGTCAGCTAGATACCTCAGTTTAAAGAGCTTTTCTTCTATAGGAAAAATAGATCTATATCTAAATCTGTTTCTAAGGTTTTTGCACTCAGACTTTGGTGACTGTGAGGGAGTACCTCAACATTTTGGGTCCCTTGGTACCTGTAATGCTCATGATACCCCGGCAAGACTCCACATGTAAAAGATACAAGGGTATCTGAAGTCTCTTTGGTCCCAACAGCAAAACCCTTATCTTTTCAAATCCAGTGCTGTGGTTTTGTCAGAAGGGAAATCATTTGATGGAGACAGCAAATATCCTAAATCCAGGTCTCCCTTCTCCCTCTTTGTTCCAAAGCAGTCAATCATTGTGGTGACTCCCTTCTGGCCCAGGTAACAGTGGTTATCCCTTCTTTTGGAAATGGCTAGGTCAGTTACCACTAGCTTCTTCAGTGACCAGATCTACTCACAAAAGATCTGTGATGTTTGATACATCCTGACCCCAGACAACTTCAATGGACTGCCTGGATGATCAGGTCTTAATTCCCTTTAGGTACCTGTTTACTGAGGATGTGCATTTGGTATTCAGGGCTACTTGTTTTTTGGTTTTACAATATCTGTGTGAGTTACTTCCCTATGGCCTGTCTTACTAATCTATTAAGAATAATTTGTTGGCCATTTCTGCACATCTGCCTATGGATCCCCCTCTTTCAAGGCATTCCCATGCCAAAATGTTTTTGAATGGAATATTGCATAAAAGACCTGCAAGAAAACCAGTGGCTTCTCCTTGTAATCTTATTTTTGTGTTAGAGAAACTGACACTTGCCCCATTTGAACCAGCTTATCTGGTTGACTTGAGGTTCTTAATGTGGAAAATACCTTTACTGGTTTCTCTCACATCTCCAAGAAGAGTATCTGAGTTGTAAGCTCTTATGGTGAGCCAGCCTTATCTCATTTTCCACAAAGAAAGGGTTTTCTTGAGAACTAATCCTTATTTTATGCCTAAAATGGTATCTGGGTTTACTTTAAGCCAAACTTTCCATTTCCCTGTGTTCATTCCTGAACCCCGAAATGAGGGAGAATGGATACTTTATACCTGGGATGTCCACAGACAAATCAAGTTCCATCGTGACAGAACAAAATCTTTCAGAACTTATGATCAGTTATTTATTTCTTGTGAAGCTAAGAAAGGACAACCTGTGTCAAATTAGACTACTTACAAATGGCTGTCTCATGCTGTTCTTCTTCTTCTTCATTTGGCTTTTTCCCAGTTAGGGGTCGCCACAGCGGATCACCTGTCCACTCATGATTGGCAGTGGAGTTTTTACAGTGTCGAGTTGCCAGCCCAGCGCCCAACCTTCCACAGAAGGCACACACCTGCACACACTCACACCTAGGGCCAATTTAGAGTGCCCAATCCACCTACAGCATGTCTTTGGGATGTGGGAGGAAACCGGAGCACCCGGAGGAAACTACATGACCACAGGGAGGACATGCAGACTCCACACAGAAGGCACCCCAGCCGAGAATCAAACCAGAGAACCTCTTGCTGTGAGGCGGAAACGCTAACCGCTGCACCACCACGGCCGCCCTGTCTCATCCTGTTACCTTTTGTTATTCCCACCACAGCAAAACTATTCCTGGCAGGGTCAAGTCACATTCTACCAGGCCCTTGGCTTCATCTATGGCCTTTTGAAAAGAGTTGGACTCCAGAAGTATTTTAAAAGCAGCAACTTGGTCCTCTGCACATACTTTTACAAAGCACTTCAAGCTATATTCCTTCTCCATGTCTAGGTCAGGCTTTGCAAGGACCATTCTTCGTGGACTTCTAGACTCTAACTTTTCCACTTCTCAGTTATTCTAAGCTGTGGTAATTTCCCCATATAGCTTAGACTACTGCAGCAGTAATCAATATGATGAACATATTACAGTTGTGTAGGTAAAGCTTACCATAAAACTAGATGTTCAGATTATCACTGCTGTAGTAACTGCTCCTTCACTCCATCCCCCGTGTTTTTTTTTTTTTTTTTTATTATGCCAGGGAATGAACATTTATTTTTTGTTGTTCCTAGCAATGTCCTCTCAGGGTTCAGCCTCTGTCTCACAGTTGGCATGAAAACTTTGATGGGCTTGGTGTCCATACCTGTATTTTCAGTCAGCTCAGCCTGAATTTGGGCTCTTGGAAGACACCCTGAAATTTTGGAAGATGGTCTACTGTTATATCATCTGCAGGATATAACCCATACAGCTTAGGCTGCTGTAGCAGTTATCATTCAAACATCTACTGTTATGGTAAGTTATGGTAAGTTTATTTACCTGACTGTACTTTCCAGCATGAGAAAGGTCATGAAATGTTTTGTAAGAATTATATAATTACCTTTCATTTCCTTATGCCGTTGGCTGAATCAGAAGCTAGGACAGTAATGCATGTTTATTTCTCTCATTCTTGCTTATTGTGAACATTTTAAACCATTATAATGATATAATTAAACCATTCATATTTTAAAAATAATATCGACAAATGTTATAAAATGATAATTAGTGGATTACTCATAAAACATCCTCATCAATAAAACAGTCTTTCTTCTCTGAAAAAGGTCATGATTCCCAGAAGTAACAACCCATTAAATAAAATATAAACAAATATGTAAATACATAAACAGCTAACAGCACAAAACACTTTTCTGTAAAACCCAGTCTATCACGTATCTCTCTTTTAGACACACATATGCACACTGCACATACACACACACACACACACACACACACACACACACACACATACAAACACATGCACACACACAAACACATACACACATCAACTACCCTTCCCATCATCTGCAGAAGCACCAGTCATGCATTTATTTGAGATCTAACATTATACCATGTATTTCTAGGCAATCACGGTTGCTATAATTATGGAGAAATGAGAACAGAGACTGCTATGCCAATTGTATTACCTTGTTAATTTTTAATCTAATTAGATGCACTTTGTAATGATTAGACAAAGAAAGAATGCATACTTACCGTACATGTGTAAATGGATACTGTACAACAGGCATAAACTTAATTCCACACTAATTAGATACAACCTTCTAAAATATCTGATCTTCTTGGGATACGGTCACTGATGTTATTAATTCAAGAATGGAATTTTACTAAGAAAAAAAAATTACACCCCAGTTGTCAGCTGGTTGCAGGGTGACTTTGAACTCATTACAGAGACAAAAAGCTGAGACATTTATCAAAGCGTAATGGTACCTCTGGAGATCAGCCATAACCTTTTCTTCCCTGTCTGAGAAAAGATTGACAACAGGTACTGTTTATAGTTCCTTGCCTATGGCGAAGCTAAATTTAAGCCAGTTTAAGTCTCTTACTTTATCCAGAAAATAATTACTTGCATTTCTGATATTAGGTTGTAATTCACAAAGGGTTTGGAAATATCATAAGATGCTGGAAAATGCAATTTATAAATACTGAAATAATGTAATACAAAGTACTGCCCTCAACGCATATGTTAGATGTGTTGTCTTTATTGAGGTGAAATAACTGCAAAACATATTAATAGAGCAACTTGGCAGAAACTGTCTCCAAAATAATTTAATTTTAGTTTATCCAAAACACTTTGAAGAGACTGTTTATACAGTAGCTTTTAATTTGTTTCATCTAGTAAACTGTATTGTACATTAATATAATGACATCTAAAAGATTGTTGGGTTTCACAAACACATGAGATGTGAAGCCAAGAAACCTAAAGATGGTAAGAGATTTATAGTACTTCCCTGCAAGCTCCACAGTATTTTCAAAAGTTTTTGCAATCATGGCAGAGATTACACGTTTGAGTCTTTAGTAAGGAAGACATTAACTGATGTAGAGTTGAGCACCTTGAGAGTCGGTGAGTGTCTGAGATGTGTGTAAATAAGGGCTGATTGTTTGGGCATGCAGTTTGAATCATCATGAGAGCATCATTTTCAGCAAAAATTTTACTCAGCAGGTACTTGAACTTACGCAACCAACTATCTTTGGCAGTCTAAGAAAAAGTAAACTAACCCCACTAAATGTTTCGTAACAAATACATAGATGCAGCTAGGAACAGTTTCCCATCCTGAAACCAATAATCTCAAAGGAAAAATGCACAGAAGGTGCACATAAGGAATACAGAAGGCTTGATAAAAAGTATTGTATTTGCCAGTAATTTTTTTTTAATAAACAGTTTATTATACACAGTCCTTGTATGCATGTCTATCCTACTGTAAAAATATCAAAAAAATAAAAAAAGTTATTTAAGTCATGTCAGTTACCAATATCCTATTTCCATCAGTCCCTTTCACTACAATTTTTATATGCTTGTTGCATGTATTTTAGACTTCCACTAGCATTTCTGATCCCGTGAAACTAAAAAGAAAAATATTGCATAAACCAGCCTTGCAATTTTTTAAGGAAATACTTCCTCATACTGTCTATCCACCATCTTCAAGTTCTTCTGAAATGTGTTGCCATATAAAACTTTTTCTGACACCCTTAAGGTACTTGACAGCTGTAACATGTCATTTGTCCTTCCATTTTACAATACGATTCATATCAAGTGTTGATATATAGCAGCTGTGAGCTTCTGTTGTCAACATTTTTAAGTTTTTTTTTTTCTTTTTTCTCCTTGGGCCTCTAAAAAATAAGGACTGTACTTACCTATATATATTTTTATTTATATATATATATATATATATATATATATATATATATATATATATATGGTTTACTTTGAAAATTACGAGCAGAGGTTCGACAAAAACGGGAATGTTGAACCACAATTGGTTGATTCCCGTTTTTGCCGACCTGCACTATTGTGAGTGTGCAGTTTAGCGAATGCCACTGTGCATTCGCACATATGTCATCGGAGTTATGACTACAGATCGTGGTACAGTGGGGATCGGGAAATTACCCTTTTTCCCACTGTAGTGCAATCTCAGAATTGGAATATATTATTTGCATGGGGTGTGAGGGGTGATTACTTTATGTGATATGCAGTAGTGACATGCAACACAGAATGTCGAAAGTGCAAATTCGAATGTTTTGCTATATGCACTTCGACATTCTATCCTAATTAATATGTTGCACATTGCACATCTGAATCAAAGATGTGAATGGATTTTGTTCTGTACTTTGATATTGTTATTGCAAACCTCTCTCTCTCCCTATATATATATATATATATATATATATATATATATATATATATATATATATATATATATACATACACAAAACTTTATTTAGAATTTCACATTTAAAAACATCAGGTGTGGAGTATGTTTATTTGAGGACTAGTGCCAGAACCATTCATTTAGATGTAGCTTGACTGTTTTTTTTTTGTTTTTTTTTTTTGGGGGGGGGGCTTCCCCACACCTCAAGAAAGAGAAAACACTTGCTGTGGCTGCTCTATTTTAACCACACTGGCAATTTTCAAATGTCTCTTTTTTTTAACTAATTGAAAATAAATTGCTTACTTTTCTTTTTAAGCAAAAGTGGATATTTCATCACTGTATCTAACAAGAAATAACTCCCATGAAGAGATCAGGCCAGCTTGAAAGCTCAAGTAACTGGCCCACTGAAAGGTATTACATCATGTCTATGTTGTTTCAAAATATGTCAGTGGTGGCTCGTGATATTAGACTGCAGGACTGCAGCCCCCCTAGCTGTGAACCACAATGGTACAATCCAATTATAACTTCTCGCTCACATAGAAAGTGAATCCGGACTGCTGCCTTACCAGTCCGGATTCAGGAAGAAGGCAGAAGATTGCTGATGCCCCAGAAGTCTATGTGGTGCTGCATACACTGGAAGGGGATCGGACTGCAAGGTCTGCAGTCTTGGAATGTTTCTGCATTCTGGTGAGAATGCAGAGACGAGCTGAGGCGTTGGATTCTGACGCTGTGGATTTTATTACCTGCAGCCAGCTTTGGAGTTTATTATCATTGAAGGTAGAGCAGTAGTTTATTATCATCATTGATTGAAGGTATGAATGAGCGAAAGGTGTGTGTGTGTAATGCCCCAGTTGATTTATACTGGTGGCTATAGAGAGAACTTAGGTGGTAGTTAGAGAATACCTCAGGCTTGAACCCTGTACCCTGGATGCAGGTAACAAGATCCTGAATTCCCTACCCACCATCATTTGTGAAACTTTTACAGATTTTTCCCTCATATTTTGTTTTGTTCTGTTCCTCATAAAATCTGTTGTTTATGTTCTGTTTTGTTCCTCATAAAATCTGTGGTTTCTGAGTTTTCAATTCCTTAAATAGTTGATGGTGCAGTGGTAGCATTGTTGCCTTACAGCCAGAGATTCTCTGGTTTGATTCTTGGCTGGGGTGCCTTCTGTGTGGAGTCTGCATGTCTTCCCTGTGTTTGTGTGTGGGTTTGCTGTGGTGTCCTCCCATGTTACAAAGGCATGTGTCTGCAGTATTTCTCCCTGGGCCTCTGCTGAAAATTGTTTTTGTTCCATCAGACTTTCCTGGTTAACAAATGTTAAATAAATAAAATTGACAGGCATTTGAATTTCATACTTCATATTCTTCAGAAAATACATAGTAACACAAAACCTTTTATTCTAGCAATTTTCTAAGTTTATAAGAAGAATATTTGAAATTTGTCCCTATGTTTGGGACTGTATTCCCCAATTATTGGCTTTGTCCAGGTTTGTTGTGCTATGGTTGAGAGCTATGGTGAGAACTGAATTCACTGAATATGTTTGAGGGCTGTATTCCCCCATTACTGGCTTTGTGCAGGTATTTTGTGCTAAGAGGTTAACAGCTATGGTGAGAACTGAATTCACTAAATGGTAGCCATTTAAGTTTCAGTCTTCCTCTCTTTCATAAAACAGCTGATTTGGCATAGTGGTATGTTGCTCTGACTGTTTTGCACAGGGTCCTGGGTTCAAGTTGTGGCAGTGAAATGTATGGTGGTAACACAGCATTTTATATTAGCAAATTTCCAAGATTATACAAGCAGTGTTTAAAAGGTGTCCCTGGTTTTTGGGCTTTTGTCCCCCCAATAAATTTTGGCTTTTTCCAGATTTCTTGTGCTGCAAAGTTGAGAGATACAGTTGAGTGTCGAGTAGATTTTACAAGGAGCTAAGAGCTGCAGGAGAAGAGAAGTTTAGTGTTGCTTATGCTAAGTCTGCTTGCATTATTAATAGCACAACAGGTAGTGTGCTTGCTTTTGATGCAGAAGGCTGTGGGTTCTACTCCCACAGGGGGGTGGTACTGCCTTACTGCGAATGTCCTCTTTGGCGAAGATACAGGCATTTTATTTGTAGATGAAATAATGAAATATAAAGTTGTTTGTTAGCAGCAACCTCTTCATTAGTTACAGATCTCTTTAATGTGGAATTATTTAGATGACTTTTACTTCTGCAGAGATTGTGCATATTTACTGATACTGGTGGATTGTAGAAGTTTGAGAAGACTTTTATGATTAAAATGTTCTCAATTGGACAGTTTTGTCATTATTGGTGCATGCATTTTGTTTCATTGTTTACTGGAAAAATGTTCAAAACAATAAATTTAAAACACCCCCAACAACTATACTGTGTTATACAAGGAATATAATTTAATGCAATCAGGAAGGTGTATCAGACAACACGTGTATGTTTTGTGTGCAAGGGGCCTATCATTTCAAAAACAGACCAAAGTTAATCTTTATACTAGCCAAATGTATTTTCTTTGAATGTGGATTTCAATGCTGTTTCAATGAGTGTGAGTTCCAAGCGCAGAGAAGTTTTAATGCTAAGTCTAAGCAAGAAGAGCTGGCTTAGAGCGAGGCAAACAGTTAGCTTTGGTATAATTCCCAACTCCCAACGAGGAACACTTCAATACTCTGTTGTACAAATGACTCTCCATTAAAGGAATTTTTATTCATCATTGAATCGGAGAGTCATTTGTACAACAGAGTATTGAAGTGTTCCTCGTTGGGAGTTGGGAATTATACCAAAGCTAACTGTTTGCCTCGCTCTAAGCCAGCTCTTCTTGCTTAGTTTTCACTTTATCTTTGTTTGGCTTGTGAGCGTTTATCCGAAGAGGTGACTGTTTTCTTATTTCAATTTAATGCTAAGTCTATTTTCATTGTGAGACTACATTGCATTGTTTAGCAGATATCTATTAGTGTTTGTGCTATAAAATGCAAAATAAAACTTTCAAATGAAATCCAAATCATTGTAAAAGTAAAGCAGTATGCACATTACAGTGTTTATGGTAAATGGGGCGCAATAGCGAAGTAATGGGACATTGGAATGGCTGTGGGGGGAGGCTCCATTCGACCATGATTTTGTGAGGGGGGAAGGGCGACAAGCTCAAAGTCAGCCCTGGCTGAACTATACCTTTCCACTGTCCAGATTTTCACAGAATGAATAGATTTTTGCTTCTTATTTTTGGTTTGTTCCTCATAAAATTTGTGGTTTTCTGGCAAATCATTTAGGAATTAAGTCACTAAATAATGAGTTTCAGATTTCATAACTTTCAGAAAAATGCATGCTAAAGCAAGACCTGTTATTCTATCAACTAAGTTTACACAAGAGCAATTTTTAGTACTGTTTGCATGTTCCCTCAATATATTTGGCCTTGTCCAGATTTCCTGTGTTAACAGGTTGAGAGGTACGTGCAAATAAATTGCTTTATAGAATTAGGTATATCCAAACCTCTCAACCATCCCTGATTTTGGCTCAAAATGTTGCTCTCCCTCTAATAATCCCTCCACAAAATGACAATTTTGGAAGAAAATGTGGAGGGTTTCCAATTAATAAATAACTATAATAATCAGAGTTATAGATTACTTTTATTTCAGAAATGCATGTAGATTCATTTATTTTGTCAGCTGCTCAAGTTAACATTACTAATATTAAAAAAGTGTCCTTTCTTTGACAGGTTCCCAGCTGTATTGTGTAGCTATTTTATATTTGCATCACATCTTTGGTCCATTTTTCATAAAATTGTGGTTTTCTGGCAAATTAGTGGCAAATCATTAAAGATTGAAGTTAGAAAATAATGACAGACATTTGAGTTTCAGATTTCATACCCTTCAGAAAACTCATACTAATGCAACACCTACTATTCTATTAAAAAGTTTATAAGATCAATATTTAAATATTGTCCTTATTTTTGGGCCTTTGACCCACTTCTATGTATGGCTTTGTCCAGATTTTTTGCTGAGGTTGAGAGGTATGACAAATGTGTCAGGGCCATCATAGTCAGCCAGAGACATTTCAAATTGTGACATAATTGTTGCACCCCACTCCCCCATGTAGTGCTACTCTGGATGTGTCCAAGCAAGGCAAGGAGCAGCAGTTATGCAGTGTAAGTGTGCAGAGTATCCCCCCATCCAAGGTAGACACAAGTACTACAGTGGCTTTTCATCTGTCCTTGCTTGATTTTGCAGAATGTTCTGGTTTTCTGTCATATTTTTATACTGTTGATTTATGCTTCTTATTATTCAGAAAGTACCCGTTGCTCTGTGTTTAAGTAGCAATGCTTTCATGACCATCAGGTAAGCTTGTCTAAGATTGTAAGATGCAAGTAAGTTTTAATAAGCATACTGTTAAAGGATTACCAACATTGAAAGCCTTTTTGTTGTTGCCATGCAGACAATACTTACATAACTAGATAACGTATAAGCCTTGAGTATTGAAATGCATATGACAGTATTTGGAATAAAGGACAGGATTGCAGTATTTTAAGAAACTCATTACCTTTGTTGGAGACGTGCAGTCATCTTTGCAGGCTTTACCTGTAAACCAAATAGAAGGCCAATCTATCGTGTGTGGTCCATTACCTGTACAGCAATCCTTTAAGCAATGTATCTTGAGCTTGTTTCTTGTCTGCTTTTCATTTTTTACTTTGATCATGTTTTTCCCATGAAACAAGTACATAGTTGTTGTCAGACAGCCGGTCTTTTTTGGATAAGAAACATTTTTACAAGTGGGGGTATCACAGAGATTGCTACTTTCAGCATGTTACTTGGTACTTTAATAAAGTTGAATATAAATTATAATTAGAACTGCAGTGCAAGGAGAAGTGGTTTGAGTTTAGTGCTGCTTGTTTTTTTATACTTGATTTTGACTGGCATTCCAGTAATGTATTTAAAAAGTAATTTATTTTTTCATGCCTTTCAACCTTTTTGTTTCCATCTAGATATTAAGTAAGCTGTCATGCAGCTAATACATTGAAATATTTTTTTTCTTAATTTTGTCTTAATTGGACTCTCATAATGACGGTTTGGCACCGAGGGCAGCGTATTTAATTAAAGTTCCAGCTTTTGTGGTTTTGAGCATAGCTCCTCTCCTTTCTAGTAGGCTGCACCCCTTCCCATTGGCCCCACCCATTCAGCTGTCTCCTGCAGCTCCCCCCTTTGATTTGAAGTCACCAACCGCCATTGAAATATGTATATTATAAAAAGCCAGCAAATATAATTAGATTACTTCAGAGAAAGACACCACGAAACCAAATTTAATTTTTAATTGGATGAATTCCAGAGCTGAAGGCCTGAAGGCAATAAATGGTTTAATACTGATAAGGTGAGATTTCTGCAGTTTGACAAGAGCATTTTCTCACTTAGGTGAAAATGTAAAGAATAACCTGATAATTGAAGTGAGATGAGGATTATGGTTAATATTTGGCTACCGTTTGATAATTGCACATACCCAGTTTGTAGCAGATCTAAGGGAACCTTAGGATCAGTACTGCAATTCATTATATTTGAGGGCAAAGACAATCTTGTAGCATTGTTCAATATTTTAATTCAGTATGAATTTATTTTTAATGGTGGAATTGAGATTGTCTTTCCTGAACCCTTTTCATCTATGACTCAGCCCACAACAGCAGGGATAAATATGTAAAGAAGGGTATATTGATGTTCAAATACAGATCACACTGCATTATCTAAAGTTATGTAGGTCCTATCCCTCTGTAATCGGCCAGTTTCTCAAAGCTAAGGGTTGTTTCCTCACTCTCCAAATGTCAGGGGTTTGAGCAAAGCTCCATGAAAGGCAGCTGGACAGTGAAAAACTTCAGATCTTTTTTGCCACCAAAAAGAGCACTTCTTCAGTGGGCCCCAGTAGAACTGTTGGTCAACTAACAATCTTCAAGATGTGGACATATAAGTTCTTGTTGTAGAATGCCTTCCACTATATTTTATTTTATGAGGAAAAATGGTGTTTTTTCTGTCAAATTGTTGACATTTTGGGGACTGTCATTTTGTTTTATGAAACTAATTATGTGCATGTTTGTGTGAACATTTTATGAAGAAAACTTTTTGTTTTGACTAAAAGTTTACTTGTATTTGTAAGTTTTGAGTGTTTGAGGTAGGATACTTTATTTGTGGTGGGGCTGTCATTGGTTTACTTACCTCTGAACCATTTCTTCTCTACTGTACACATTACAGACTTGTCCAGGCTCCATTCCATGCTTTTGACATCTCTTCTTCAGCTTACCAATGGAGCAACAGCCAGTCTCTGTGGTAGTATCTTCCCCTGCATGCTAAAAGAGGAAAGCTGTAAAGGAGTCTTCATGTATCTGGTCAACTGCTATTGTATCCCATCTACTGTTGGTTGACTCTGCTGTGGCTATTTGTTATTCCTCAGATTGCCCATCTTTTACCCTCAGTCCTCCTTATGTAGCTTTTTCAGTCACCAAAGACCAGGGGATAGCCATGCCCTCTGTGGCTGTTGGGATGCCCTTATCAGACATGAGAGAGTCACTTTTGTCTTTATCAGGGGAAGGGGCAAAAGAAGAGTGTTCACTTGGCCAAGGTTGGGAGGAGGAAACTGGAACCAGTGTGCCTTCTATGAGTCAGTCTGTTTTCAGCAAGTGTGCTCTAAATGGGAAAAACTTACAGTCTCCTGTTTCTATTTAAATGGACAGGGCAGATTTACTGGGATTTGCCAAGGAACAAGCTTCTTCCTTTTCTGACAGGGAGTTTCAGTCAGAAGAGCAGACATTGCAGGAGAGATGGTTGTACTATGATTCTGAAAGTATTTTATCAGATGTCTGTGCTGAATGAAGCGATTTCTGACAACTTATCTAAGATGAAGGAGTTTTTTTTCAGTGGGAAAAGAATGAAGCTCCTGTGGCACAAAAATGTATTATGATTTATTAAAGTTAGAGTTGCCCAAAGTTGTGGTTATCCCTCCTGTATTGCCCACTTTACAGAATGCTTTTCCTCTCATTACTTCTGCTTTACCTGATGGTCAGCTTCCTGTCCCCAGGGAGTCTGACAAGTTATACAGGGTATTCCAGACACACAGGTACCTCTTTTCTAATATTAAAGCAGATCCAGCAGTTATGTATCTATCCAAGTCTGCTTCTGCTAAACAGGTTATGATGGGCCTATATTAGAACATCGAAATTTCACAATTTCGAATGTTCTAATATCGACCCCTATTCAGCGAATGCTGAAAATAGCGAAACAACAGAAAAATGAATTTTTTCCTAGGGAAAGAATTTAGTTGTCCATTTCTATCATTTTGCTATTTGCAGCACTGTGGTGGAAAGTTACAGGTCGGGTTCCGGTAAGTGTGCGATTGGGCACGGGTTAGGTGAGTTAGGGTTAGGGCGCGGGTTAGGTGAGTTAGGGTTAGGGCACAGGTTAGGTATGTGTGCGATTGTGTGGATGTGAGGGTTAAGGCGGGTTAGGTGAGTTAGGGTTAGGGTTAGTGCACAGGTGAAGTTAGTGTGCGATAGTGACGGCCTTTGGGTTAGGGTTTGGGTTAAGGTAAGTGGATAGTTAGTGGTGTTTGTACAGTTTAGTGTAGGGTTAGCTGTAAGATTTTAGGTGTATGTGTGTGGATTGCTGTTTGTTTGGTGTGGTTGTGTTGTGTGTATGTGTTTCAGAACAGCAAATTTTTTCCCTAGGAAAAAATTTGCTGTTCTGCATGTTCGATGTTGTCAGCATTTGCTGAATAGGGGTCGATGTTAGAACATTTGAACTTGTGAAATTTTGATGTTCTAATAAAGACCCAGTTATGACTGCTAATCCCATTCCCCTGAGAAGGACTGGGAAGCAATGGTAAATTTGGGAAGAAAACATATTCTTCTAGTATCTCAGCATTCAGGATTGTAAACTGTCGAGCCCACGTGTTAAAGTTATTATTGTTATCCCATGAGAACATGCACAAATTAATGACTAACCTTCCTTCTTCTGAGGTAAAAAATTAATTAAGTGCTTCTGTTGCACCTGCTTCTCAGGTGACTAAGCATGTTTTAATGTGAGCTTATGATGCTGTTGATTCTTCCTCCAGAGCTGCAGCTTCTGGATTAGTTTTGAGGAGAGGCGCTTGACTTCCTTCTCAAAATAATCCTGATGATGTTAAATGCGAGATTCTAAATCCTGCTTTAGATAAAAAGTTTCTGTTTGGTCTTTCTATATCTGAGGTGCTGAAAAGGTGTGATGAAATGAGAAAACAAATGCAGGGATTCTTTGATGTTTTACAACCCTCCTTTTTAAAAACAAATAGTAATTTCCTCTTTTTTTACCTCATTTTCCAGTTAGCAATTTAAGCAGCAAGGAGCCAACAAACAGAGTTTTATGAAGCAATGGAAAAGAGGCCTCAAAAAAGAAAGGTAATGCCTCCAATGATCAAGGATAAGGCAGCAGGACTATCCACCTGTTTAGGATTTTCACCAATCTTACCCTGTCAATCTCTCCATGTCTCTGAGACTTCACTTCCCCTTGTGTCATCAGCTTCTTTTATACAGGTGGGTTTTTAAGGTCACCCAGCAGGGATACCCTTGGCAATGAAAATCCATCCCTCCATTTCTAAAGGATTCCCTCTTGTCCAGATAACCAGATCTCAGTATTTCCTCACATTGTGCAACACATAATAACTTAGGTAGCCAAAGAACCTGTGCCCCCCCCCCCAACCTTCTAAGCAAAATTTTTATTCAAGAAGGCCTGTACTGGGTCTTTTCTTGAACTTCAAGATATTATCTCTTCAGTTTCTTGTACCTCTGACCCTCACCCTCCATTTTCATGGTAAAGCTGGATCTAAAGTACACCTATCATCACATCCCCATTGCAGGGATTTCAGCTGTTTCTTAAGATTTGCTATATTTTATTTATTACATTTGTTAACCGGGTAGTGTCCGACTGGGCCAGAAGCCAATTTTCAGTGGAGGCCCGGGGAGAAAAGCTCCACATAGAGTAATAAAGCATACAGCAATAATAGTACTTTCCAGTTCTTTGTTTTACCAATTGGACTATCCACTGCACCAAGGTTATTTACAAAATGCCTACCTCCTGTCATTGTTTACTACAGACTTCAAAGCATTCACATTTCTGTCTGCCTTGACAGGGTTCACTTTCAAATGATCATCCCATGTTTTAATACATTAATAGTGATGAAAACAGTGGTCATTTGCTCCAGGGAACATGCTTTTCAAAAACTAAACATAATGTAGGGACAAATGCCTAAACACAGGGACAATGTCTAAACATTATTCTTAATTTGTGAAAAACGTAATAGAACAAAAGATTTTAATGAGCATGCATTATTTGAACAATAAGAAGTACAAGACTTTAATGACATAGCATCATTGGTTGACTGTAATCCTCAGTGATTTAACATAAAATGAAAACTTTTATGAGAATGAGGCAAAAATATGAGGTGAATATTATGGGCGTTATGTGAAATCAGGGACATCTGAGAGGTGTGCCAGGGAAATAGAGAGGTATGACTGGGTATTATAAACATAGCATGGGTATTTCAATCTAGTCTTTCAGATAGCATTTCCAAATGTTAGCACATACAGTGCAAATAACAGCAGTCCAAAAATGGAGCTCATCATCAACTCCCTTTTCCCCATTTTCCACATGGGATACCAGACTGTCACAGGTCTTCTGTCACACAATCCATCCATCTCTGGCCCTCATTTTTCTTGCCTTCTAACTGTCTGTCCCTAATATTCTTCAGCATATTGTCTTCTGCTTTCTTGCATATATTCCTGAATGACTGTAATCTTTATTTATTTATTTTTATTTTAATTTACATTTGTTGATCTGGATAGTCCGACTGGATGCATGTCCATTTTCAGCGGAGGCCCGGGGAGAAAAGCTCCAAGGGTAAGCAGATACAGCATTACATAATACCAGCATTACATATTACAAACAGACTATTTACAGAGATTACATAAGTAAGCAAGTTAAACAAATTCCACAGGTTACAGTTAATCCTGAGCACAAGTCAGGATTAAATTAAATTACACAGTAAACTGGTTAAAAGATTTTTACACATTCTAGAGAGAGTTAACCAGGCTTGATACATTGACATAGCCAGTTAAGTGATAAATGTTGTTTGAGTCTAGTTTTAAATTGATCTAAGGTGGAAAGTAAGGTAATATCAGCTGGAAGAGAGTTCCAGGATCTACTTGCAGAGTTTGCAAAGAGAGAATCACCGGCTGTGTTATTAATTTTGCTAGTCTGAATTAGTAGTTTGTTAGAGGATCAAAGCGGTCTAGGATTGTTATAGGGGGTGATAATATTTTTAAGTGCAGGAGTATTGTCCGGATTATAGAGGATTTTATAGGCCATAATCAGTTGGTTATACTGGATTAGGCTGGGTAGTTCAAGCCACCCAAGCTTAAATCAGCTTGAAAATCTAAATCGATTGATGCAATGATGTGTCCTAAAAGGCAGCCCAGTGACAAACCTGGCAATGTGGCTGTAGCAAATTGAGAGTTTGTTAAGGATAGTCTTGTTTAAATTTGAGAGTAGAGGGGATGCATACAGAAGGGTTGAAAGAATGTGAGAGCGAGCTATGGCAGTTTTAGCTGGAGGGGCTAGGAAGGCTTTTATTCTGTAAAGTGACCCTAGTTTTTTATTGATAGTTTTGATAGTTTGGTTAACATGTAGGTCAAATTTTAGATTATTGTCTATGATGACACCTAATAGTTTTGTAGATGGGTCAGGGGAGATTATTGTCCCATCATTTGATTTTATGGTAAAGGTGAAAGCGGTAGACCTACGTGTTGGTGAAAATAACAGCATTTTAGTTTTTTGGGGATTTAGGATCAGACAACGTTCAGAAAGCCAGTTTTCTATTGTATTAAAGGTGGTCTGGGTAGTTGACCATAACTCTACTGGAGATGTGGCTGAGCAAATCAGAGTAGAGTTATCAGCATATTGGATACAGCTGACTTTTGGGATGACAGTGTAAAGGTCATTAATGAAGATGGAGAACAGCAAGGGCCCTAGTATAGAGCCTTGTGGTACTCCAAGGGTGTTAGGTAGAAGGTTAGAGAGTTTGTTCTGCCAGAGGACAGCCTGCTGTCGACCATTCAGGTAGGATTGAAACCACTGGAGGGCTCCAGTATCTAGACAGAATGTTTGCAGGGTGTGGATTAAAAGTTGGTGATCAACCATATCGAATGCCTTGGAAAGATCCAAAAAGAGGGCTGAGGATACATAATTATTGTTGCGATTATGGTTTGTGGTGTTAGTAAAGGCTAGGAGGGCTGAAGTAGTGCTGTGATGATGACGGAAGCCACGCTGAGTGTCTGCCATAAGGCAATTTTGGATTAGGTGGTGCATGAGTTGTCTATGAATACATTTTTCCATAATCTTTGCCAGTGTATAGCTATTGGCCTATAATTGGAGAATTCAGTAGAGCTGCCTCCTTTGCGAAGTGGGATTACATAGGATATTTTCCAGATGGTGGGAATTTTAGCTTCTACTATGGTTCGATTGATTAGTATTGAGACGGGTTAAACAATAGCATCAGCTGATTTTTGTAGGTACTCGGCAGGGAGTTGATCAGCAGAAAGTGTAGTGGGTTTTAATTTTTTGATCAAGGTACGGATAAGTGAAGTGTTCTTTCACCTTCTCTTCAGTTGAGCTATTTATGATTCTGCTGTGATGTCCTCATTTCTTCATCTGTCTGACAGTGTGCATCCTACCACCCATCTCAGGCACTTCATCTCCATCCCCTCTAGCTTCTTCAACTGCTCTACCTTCACTGCCCAGGTTTCTATACCATAGAGTAGTACTGGTCACACCACTGTTTTATACACCTGACTTTTCAGCTTCTTTGGCATTCTTCTGTCATACACTACCACAACACTCTGTGCTATCTGGCTACAACCCCCCCCAGATCTTAGCTTTGACCTCCTTACTCAGACTTCCCTTCTCCTCACCCACTCCTTCCTGATACCTGAAGCTGTTAACCTGTTCTGCTACTTTCCCTACTATCTCAGTTTTCAGCTTCTTCTAATTTCCCCTATTTGCTGCCATTACAATTGTTTTATATGTACTCAGTGTCATTCTGTGTGTCTTTAGATTTGCATTCTATTCCCATGTTGTTTGCTGAAGTTCTTATTCAGAGTCTGCCTGCAATGTCGTATTGTCTGCATAAGGCAGCTTTGTTGATCTATCCCTTTTGACCTGTTTGCTAATATAGTCCATTGCCAGTATGAACAGCAGTGGGCTCAAACTTGAACACACTGCAAACCCTTCTGTGAGTCCCAACACTGTAGGTATTTGTGTCATTGGGTTAAAGCCTGCAGTAATTCTCACAATGTTTATGGGACTTCGAACCATTACAGGACTGCCCAAATCAGGTTTCCTGGGACCTTGTCATACTTTCTCCAATTCTAGTAATGCCCAGTTGGACTCTTTCCTTCTTCTCAACTATCTATCTTACTGCAAATAATGGGTCAGTTGTACTTCAGTCTCATCTGAATCCAAACTCATCTTCCATCTTACTTTCTATTGCTACTCATATTCATTTATCAGTCACCTTATCCAGAACTGTCATATAGTGTGAGAAGAGTTTGATATCTCTATACTGCTGCCCACGGTTGTAAATGTCCTCTTTGTTCTTATACACTGACACTAGAATACTTACTCTCCAATAATCTGGGATATGCCTTTCTCTACATGTTCTTATGTGTACCCTTTAGAGCCATTTCTCCCCAAATTCACCCAACATCTTGGTCATATTTGTTGTAATCTCAACTGCCCCTCCTGCCTTCCTGCTTCTTCCTTCATCATAGGCTGTGTCTGGGGCAGTCTAACTTATGAGGGGTTCACTTTATTAAGAAGCTGCTAGAAGTACACCTTCTGTCTGCATTTGATGCCCTGTGGACTGGTAAGCAGGTTGTTGCCATCTTCTGTTATGAAGGGTGACTGATGACTGCCTTCTATATCTTTCCTGTCTTTGCCTTGCAACCTGATAGGGTTTCTTTGTGCCATCTATGGAGTCACTTTCCAGAAGCTGGCAAAATGCCTCTGATGACTTATTTATTTATTTTTTTTGCTACTGCAACTGCTGTCATAGCCTCTTTGTTACCCAACTAGTATTCCTTCTTAGTCTGGTCTGTCTTTTCTGTCTCCCAGTTTTTCTTACACTCCTCCATTCTTTTGATGATTTCCTGGACTTCTGCATCCCACCACCAGCTCTCCTTATGTACCTTACTCACATACCTTACTCAGCCACATATCTGTTCTGTAGTCTTCACATATACTCTTTTGAGGCATTGCCATTCTTCTTCAACTCCACCTATTTCCTCTTCCTGTTCTTCCTAAGGTGCTGATGCACTAATTATTTCCTTGAACTCTTGTGCTCTCTCTCTCTCTCTCTCTCTCTCTCTCTCCAGTCAACTTCCAGGTTTTCAGCCAAGTCACTGTTGACTTTAAAGACTTCTTTGCTCACCGCTTGTGGTAACTACTGGTTTATGCTGTGGGCTGACTGTTTTACTGGGGATGACTTTTGCAATTGCTGATTCTACCTCATTTACCTTTCTTTATTAGGAGGAAGTTTACCTGAGTTACATGCTGGACACTCTTGTATGTGACCTTGTGACTGCCTAGCTTGCTGAACCATGTGTTGGTGTCCATAAAGCCATTTGCCAGACAGAAGTCTGGAATTGACATTCCTTGTTTATTCCTGTTGTCCCACCCTTGTGGGCCCAGGCAGTCCTCATATCCTCTTCTGTCTGTCTGTCCTGATATGTGCATTCAGGTCCCCCATTATTAACAGCAGCTCCTGTTGTTTTACATTAAGTAGTATGTTCTGCAGCCTGAATGCACTCTGTTTCCCACTATCATTCATAACTCTGGCATACACTGGAGTCTGATTGCTATAAATCTGGCATTAATTCTGATAACATCCCTCACTGTATCATTCACTGCAATCTCCACACCATTTCAAATCTGTTCCCCCCTTACATAGTGGACTCTAGAGCCCAAGCCAAGTGGTTTTATTGCACTGCCCTTCAACCTTGTTTCCTGGATATAGAGGATGTCCAGCCTCCTCCTTAACATTGTTTTTCCACTTCCAAACTGTGTCCTGTCACTGAACCTATATTAGTGTAACAATTCTTAGTTCATGTTTAGCAGGTTTATTAGTTTTACATCCAAATTTCATTCAAGAAAATTATCCCAGGTAACCCAAGTTGGGCAACTGGTCACCAGACAGCCAGTAGCTTATTCACTCATAGCTACTGGGCTTTATAGCAAACATACATGGGCCAATAGGGGCACATAGACCCCACCCACTGTTAGCATGCTTTCCTGGAGTAGATCAGAGTAGGCTGGGTCTTCAACCCACTTATCACTTTCAAATACCCATGCCCATTTTTGGTGACTATAGTCAACTTGACCATATTAGCTATAGCCAGTTCTTACATCACTAGCCCTGATATGGTGCATGGCACCCATCCTGTGATCTGTGCTCTCCTGTCTAGAGAATACTGCACACAAGAGTTGATGACACTGAGACAACATGCTAACTCCACACAGGTATTGACTGCTGACCAGAACTGAACCTTGTATCTTGTGCATGGGAAACAAAAACCTTAATCACTATATCAGCTGTGTCCCCAAGGTGGTAACACAATAAATACTGTAAACTAGAAGTCACCAAATGTCACTGTCCCGAAACTGGAAGACAAAACAGTTTTGGACATTACATGAGTGGGCGCAGAGAGAATGCAAAAGCCTTGATCATGTTAACTGGTGAATTGTTAGACTGCTGAAATTGCATTCTGCAGAAAAACATGGTCTACACCAAAATGGGAAACACTGTTTTTCTGTAGTGGGGCTTGGCTTATTCACTATCTATGCAGACTGCTATATTCTCATTATGTCCCACTTCATAAAACCACCTCTAAGGTCACTTCCCCCAGGGAAAAAAAGAAAGCACTTGACAGCTTTACCGCTAGCTATAATTTCTTCTGGTCATAGAGTGTTTTTGGCTGTGTTTTGCTCAGACAGTTAAACCCCCCCCCAACCAGGCTGTTGCAAAGAGATCAGCTAGGACCAGGATGGAATAGCACTGCTGACTTCTTGCATGAGCAGATCATTAATCAGCTTAAGGAGACTGTGCCTGTGTTATGATTTATCTTGAAGGTTGACTGGTTGTATAAAGGTTACAAGCTGTTAAGGAACTGCTTCCCAAATTGCAGGGTCTGATTCCCTAAGTTTGGTCTGGAAGACAGCACAAAAGGATGAATGATAAAAGCTGTAAATGAGATGCTTCCTGTAGTCCAGAGTTTGATTTCCTCGACCTTTGTTTGCCTACTGTGTGACTGTGTACATGTCACTTAACTAGAGAATGTTCTGGGCAGTTGGGAAAGTAAGCTAAGCTCCTCAATGGTCTCTTGGACTGCATGCCTATTAACTACATATGAATCTGTCTTCACTGCAGTTTGCAGAAAGAACCTCATGAAGTTGGAAATTGTTCCATTGCAGATATACTATGGTGCACTATGCTGTTTTTTTGGTGCAAAAAAGCAGATGTTTATAGGGTTTTCTAAGAATCAACCCCACCAATTTTCTTAGTGCTGCAGTAAGTTTCTCATAACATCACAAGAGATGAATCATGGAAACAGAAAGACCCTAACTTTGTATGTCCAGGCACCTCAAGGACAAGGATAGTACAGAGGCTGCTATATTCATTTGCTAACCTCAGCCACAGAAACCAGTTAAATTTGGCAAGTAAACTTTATTAGTCTGAAATTTACTGTATGACGTGGTAGCATCAGAGTAACTCATGAAGAAGTAACCTGGTTTTATTTAACCAGAATGCTTTCTACTCTATATAGGAACAATATATTTCATGGAATTGTTCTGAGGTTAATCACACAGACAACATGGGCACATGCAGAGAAACAAAATGCATAAACACTGGCTTCTTGTATAAAACAAATTGCAGTTTCATCATCTACAATATACTTGCAAACTGAATACAGTGCTACACAGTGGTAACTTGGAAGATGCCACATGCTCTTTAAAAAAGACTTGACCTGCATATAAGCAACTTTCTCAGTTTCCTTATGTACAAATGCTAGGTGTGAGAACAGAGGAGAATTTTGTCAGTACTGCTGGAAAAATTCCCAGACTCATAAATGACCTCGCAGTCTTAAAAATCTATGGTTCCAGAATATCCAGGCAAGCTGTAATTTAACCGGCGTAGTTGTACTAGGTTGAATCCATAAACCATAGGTCATAGCCATGTAATAAAATCCATGACTTCTGCATACTCAAGCAGTTCAGCTGTAACTAATTCACTGTAAGACCCAATGGCTGTGTGTTGGTGTTTCTCAACTAACGTGGGCATACTTATCCACAAAGAACTGAATGGCGGCTACACAACCTGAGACAAAATAAGTCTTCTTATTAATTAAACAGGCAGGGCTGCACAACCTGACAGCCACCCAAATCAGCACAGAAAGTCAGTTTGACAAAGAGAGGATTTCCCTGGACCAAAGCCATAGCAAAGGCAGGCCTGCCTGAGCTGCAGGTGTGCTTAGCTCTGTAGAAGAAGTGCCAATTGGTCCCCCAAGCAGAATTAGAATGAATGACAGCCAGTCACTGTTTTTGTGTTATGAATGGTAGTAGGGAGCTAGTTGAGCTCTTTGCTACAGTTTAGCAATGATGTTTGACACAGTTTATCAAAGAGCTGTTATGTAGATACAAAGCAGATCTTTGTTTAGCTGGAAGACCTTTTTTGACAGTCAGTGAACTGTAGCAAGGAGCTATTTTAGCTCTTTGTTGGAGTTTGGCAATAATGTTAATACATTAAAGAGCTATTACCTATATACAAGAATACCTTTTTAGGTCCTCAACTTTATCTGTGTGTTTGGTCTTCAACCTAAAACTGGGGGCTGTGTCAAATGGGAACATTGTGAAGGGCATCAGTTTAGTACAGCTATCTGCCAAAAGCTTTGAACCTTTGTGATATAAACCCCCACAGCCACCATAGGCCTCATTCCTTTGCAGATGATTGTAATCCAGCAACTCCTTAAACTGTGGAAAGTGAGCAGAACAGTTTGTTTTTTTATAGGTTACTTGTGTGATGTCTGGTTAATATCCCACTGGACTGCCACTAATAATGTGACATCCCCCACTTAAAACCTGGGTCAGTAATTAAGGTGCCTCAATCCCCACCACTGACTCCAGTGTAGAAGCATCATGGAAAACACCAGAGCACACAGCACACAAGAGTAAATTCCACAATTTCCCTTAAGAGTACAACAGGAACATGCTCTGTTTCCTGCGAATGGACTATGTACCTCTGTCCATCCCATACACTTCAGAGCAATGTGTTCTGGTTTAAGATCTCTAACTCACACTCAAAATAAATTAAAATCTCACAGACTCTAACACTTATGGGAAGCCTGACACAGATTTCATGCTGTGTCCCCTCTCCAATAAAAAAGGTAAATGCTGCCCCCAGAGTCAGACATGTCTACGTGCCCTTCAAAGGGTGATCAATTATTAAAAAGTAAATATTAAAATAAATGATAGCTATGACCAGAAGTAGCCAGGCATTCATTATGACCTGGGGAGTATCAAACGGGTATAAGCACTCTCTATACTCTAAAGAATACACTGATTGTCCAGCCATAATGTAAAGTAATGAAAAACATTTAATAATAAGTAAAATGATTATAAGAATGTAAATCAATAGCTTTCAATAAACAACAGTATTCAATCACCAGAAATATAAAATTAAACTGTTGGATAAAAGTCCATCATCTTAGGAAAACTCTATCTAAATAACTAAACTTTCCTAATTTAACTAGAGAATACTGTCCCTGATCTAATCTAAAACATAACAAGGCAAAGGCAGGCTTAAAGTTTTTGGTGATTTTTTTTTCCTGGGTATCCACTGCACAGTATTGTAACTGACTGCAAGACTTCATTAACTGCTCAGCACTGTAACTGACTTTAGCAGTCTCTTTTATAGTACCCGGTTAACAGTCTCAGCTGTCTTGCTTTAAAAATAACAGACAACTATTTGAAACAGTTTTTTTTCCTGTCAGCTGTTCAAATAATCACCTAGCAATCAGGAACATTCTAATGACATCATCTATTACTGTTCAGCTTATTCTCCATAGATAGTTCGTACTTTAGAATCTCCCTCACAAGCATGTGCAATTAGAAATGTATCAAAACACTGAGAGATTCTTTAAACATTTTGTATAAACAGGGAGATACTCAACATTTTAAAAATGTATTTTCATTTTCACAATTAAACAAGCACTGGGTTTTTAACTGAACTAAAGGTCTTTCTCTGTGAAAGAACTGCTGAGAGAATTGTGGGTGGGAGGTTGGCATAATGGTTAAAGTGTTTACCTTACAGACACAAGGTGCAGGGTTTGATTCTCACAGGGTGGTAATTGGCTAGGCTTAAAATGGCCCACAAGGGCAGTTAGTCTAGTACTAACCTATGCTGGCATACAATGCAAGTTAATCTGAGAATATACACAGTTCACCTGTCTGACATGCTAACACAGATGAAAGTGTTTTCATTTTCTTCACAACTTGTTGTAAAGGTAAGTGTTTCTCCAAACTCTTTTCAACATTACCTGCTACTTGTCATTTCAGTTTTCCCTCCTCAGTGCATTAAGTATGATAATATTAAATGTGATGTCCCTGTTGTGCAGTGCATTCATAGTGTAAACAGTGTGAGGGGGTTGTAGTCTTTACTAGACTATAATGCCATGGCAGGGTACATGTTTCTGTACAGTAGAGTAATTTAGCTTAATGAATGTAGTATCCTGCTGCAGTGAACATATACAATCAACTATTAGTAATAGTAGTGGAAGCACAAAACTCTGCCATGTGTGCTGTTGATGTCTGAGGTCATGTGTTCTTTGTCACCCCCCCCCCTTTTGCACTTGATAGCCTACGTATGCTATAGTAATGTGTGATACACCTGCAAGAGGGCACCTTAAAGGAAAGCAATATGTTAGGGAGATTGTGTGTGTGTGTGTGTGTGTGCGTGTGTGTGCGTGTGTGTGCGTGTGTGTGTGTGTGTGTGTGTGTGTGTGTGTGTGTGTGTGTGTGTGTGTGTGTGTGTGTGTGTGTGTGTGTGTGTGTGTGTGTGTGTGTGTGTGTTTGTTTGACATTTGGTGGAGTAGATCTTGTTTATATAGACCTATGTGCTACATAAACTTAAACAGTGTGCATTCAGAATCAGCACACATGTAGGGTCAACTTATATGCATGTCTGTGTAGCTGCATAACACATGCTGCAGCAGGAAGATAGATGTTCCTGTGACTGTGACTGAGGGTGTCATATGCTGTATGCATGGC
This sequence comes from Protopterus annectens, assembly GCF_019279795.1. NCBI lineage: Eukaryota > Metazoa > Chordata > Ceratodontiformes > Protopteridae > Protopterus > Protopterus annectens. The sequence goes on from NC_056731.1 coordinate 632,299,038, forward strand.
CTTGACTGGATCCAGTCACTATATCTCATTATTTTATACATTTCTGTATGTGTATTGCAAGTACATTCATGCCCAAGCTGGCATGCACATGGTCTTTGTATGGTCATCCAATGGGTGGTGTAACATGGTTGTACATTGTCAATGGTCATTACATGTAGTTACTAAGTGCAGTCCACATTTCACTGCTTTAATCTGTTTTGTGTTCTATTTTATTCTGTTTTTTTTTTTTAGTGGGGAGGTGGTGGTGATATTGCCTTAAAGTAGAGGGAAGACATCACATGGTTCTATGGTTATCCAATATGTGTGTTATACTCCCTACAATAGGTGACCAAGACCACATACCTCATGACAAACAGGAACTCCACATGTTACATCACTATAGCTATATGTAAGGTAGAGATGCGAATCTTCTTACATGTTTTTTATTTTCCTTTCCACAGCAGGATGCCTTAATGTGACAAACAACAGAAATTTCTTCCATGAAGAGAATGAGATCTTGCCAAAGACCCTCCATCTCCACAGTCAGTGAATGATCAGTCATGATAAATCAGATTGGCCCATTTGTGTTAGTGCCATTAATGCTGTCAGTGGCCAGAGCAGGAATTACAAGAAAGTGAGACAACAGGCCACCAAAATGATTAGTGCTGCTAAAGCTTGTGCCTGGCATAGAAGCAGGGGGTAATGGAAGGCAGCCTGCTGACCAAGCCAACTTTAACAGTGATGTAGGAGATTCTTGCCTCACTGCATGAGAATCCTGACACCTTTAGATTCCACAGTGAAGTCCTTCATCGAGGTGCAGTGCTAGCCCAGCCATCTAGAATATAAGATGGAAATGCCCAAGGTGAGTATATCTTGACAGGATCAGGTATATGCATTCTAGGTAAATATGTGTCTCAGTACAGATTAAAAGCATAACCACATCTTTATTAGGAACATCAGATGCACAGAGTACTAGCATATGTTATGTTACTTAATATTCTTCCATACCACTTTATTATATAGTATTCATTCACTGACTGGGATTCAAGTATTAGTAATAGGTCTGAGTTAGTGTGGATAATTTGTTTTGGTGTTTACACAGGCAAAGTGTTATCAAGCTCATGGATATATAGCCACCTGATGTTGGAGAGTTGTCAGGTTCTGATAATGATAGCAGCCAAAATTCAGTATGGGCAGGGGTCATGGTGGCAGTGTTGGTCATGAACAACGTGGTGTCTGCATCTCCACCCTATTCTGCAGACATAGCTTCTGTGCTGTGGAATGCACAGCAGCAATATAGGAAGACACACAAAGACTAGATGTTGCACACAGATCTATCCAAGAAAGAATTACTTCCCCTGTGGTGTACTGCCCTATGGTTGCAGCAAGCTCCACTGAGTAAGTAGAAAACATTGATAAATTCACATCAGTGACCATGCATGCTATGTATACTGACCACCACCTGAGTCAATTGTCTGAATGGCCTGGCCACAACCCATTGTATATGTGGGGCCATAATACAGGTATAGGCTAACAGCACTAGTCCATGTTGCTCTGATAGGTGTTGTACCATGTTTGCATAATGACCTCAGGGAGTCCATGGACAATATGAGGAATGTGTCAGGGTGCTAATGCTGAACTGACTCTTGTCAGGGGCCACCACTCAATCAAGGACAGATGAAAAGCCACTGTCATACTTGTGTCTACCTTGGATGGGGGGATACTCTTCACATTTACACTGCATAACTGCTCCTTGCCTTGCTTGGACACATCCAGAGTCACTACATGGGGGAGTGGGGTACAACAAGTATGTCACAATTTGAAATGTCTCTGGCTGACTGTGATGGCCCTGACACATTTGTCATACCTCTCAACCTCAGAGCAAGAAATCTGGACAAAGCCATACATAGAAGTGGGACAAAGGCCAAAAAATAAGGACAATATTTAAATATTGCTCTTATAAACTTAGAAAGATAATAGAATAGTAGGTCTTGCATTAGTATGAATTTTCTGAAAGGTATGAAATCTGAAACTGAAATGTCTGTCATTATTTTCTAACTTCAGTCTTTAATGATTTGCCACTAATTTGCCAACCAAAAACACAATTTTATGAAAAATGGACCAAAAATGTGATGCAAAAATATAAAATAGCCACACAATACAGCTGGGAACCTGTCAAAGAAGGGGCACTTTTTTTTAATATTAGTACTGCTAACTTGAGCATCTGACAAAATAAAAGAATCTACATGCAGTTCTGAAATAAAAGTAATCTATAACTCTGATTATTACAGTTATTTATTAATTGTAAACCCTCCATGTTTTCCTCCAAAATTGCCATTTTGCAGAGGGATTATTAGGGAAAGAGCAACATTTTGAGCCAAAATCGGGGACAGTTGAGAGGTTTGGATATGCCTAATTCTATAAAACAATTTATTTGCACGTACCTCTCAACCTGTTAATGCAGGAATTCTGGACAAGGCCAAATATATTGGGGGAACATATAAACAGTACTAAGAATTGCTTTTGTATAAACTGAGACAGTTGATAGAATAACAGGTCTTGCTTTCGCATGCATTTTTCTGAAGGTTATGAAGTCTGAAACTCAGTGTCTGTCATTATTTAGTGACTTAATTCCTAAATGATTTGCCAGAAAACCACAAATTTTATGAAGAACAAACCAAAAATAAGAAGCAAAGATCTATTAATTCTGCAAAAAATCTGGACAGTTGAGAGGTATAGTTCAGCTGGGGCTGACTGAGTTTGCCACCCTTCCCCCCCTCCCCCCCCTCACAAAATCGTGGTCGAATGGAGCCTCCCTCCTGCAGCCATTCCAATGAACCATTACTTAGCTATTTCACCCCATTTACATAAACACTAATGTGCATACTGCTTTACTTCTGCGATGATTTGGACTTCATTTGAAAGTTTTATTTTGCATTTTACAGCGCAAACACTAATAGATATCTGCTAAACAAAGCAATGCAGTCTTACAAGGAAAACAGACTTATCATTAAAACTTCTCTGCCCTTGAAACTCACATTCATTGAAACAGCACTGAAACCCACATTCAAAGAAAATACATTTTGCCAGTGACAGATAAAGATTAACTTTGGGTTTGGGCTGTTTTCAAATCACAGGCCCCTTGCACACGAAACATACACATGCTCTTTCATACACCTTCCTGACATTTTAAATGTATTGTTTTGAACATTTTTCCAGTAAACAATGAAACAAAATGCATGCACCAATAATGAAAAAACTTCCCAATTCAGAACATTTCCATCATAAACGTCTACTTAAACTTCTACAGTCCACCAGTATCAGTAGATATGCACAATCTCTAAAGAAGTAAAAGTCATCTAAATAATTCCACATTAAAGAGATCTGTAACTAATGAAGAGGTTGCTGCTAGCAAACAACTTTATATTTCATTGTTTCATCTACAAATAAAGTGCCTATTGCCCTTGAGGAATAAATTGCCTATCTTACACTAAAAAAGTATAAGCTGGTAATATTGCAATAGGGAATGGATGGCAAACTGATAATAGGTTTATAGTTACTAGGCATCTTCGCCAAAAAGGAGTGCAGCATCCACCCTCTTTGCAACACAGTGCAGTATCAGCAATGCATCTATCTACTATGGGATTATAACCCACAGCCTTTTGCATCAAAAGCAAATACACTACCTGTTGTGCTATTAACAATGCAATTAGACTCAGCATAAGCAGCACTAAACTTTTGCTCCCCTGCAGCTCTCGGCTCCTTGTAAAATCTACTCACTCAGCTGTATCTCTGAACTTTAGAGCACAAGAAATCTGGAAAAAGCCAACATTTATTGGAGGGGGGGGGCAAAATACCAAAAATCAGGAACACATTTTAAATATATATTTTATATATATATATATATATATATATATATATATATATATATATATATATATATTTTGTATAATGTTGGAAAGTTGCTAGAATAAAATGCTGTGTTACCACCATACATTTCACTACCAAGTCTTGAACCTAGGACCCTGTGCAAAACAGTCAGAGCAACATACCACTATGCCAAATCAGATGTTTTGGGAAAGAAAGGAAGACTGCAACTTAAATGGCTACCATTTAGTAAATTCAGTACTCACCATAGCTGTCAATCACCTAGCACAACACACCTGAACAAAGCCAATAATGGGAGAATACACCCCCAAACATATTCAGTGAATTCAGTTCTCACCATAGATCTCAACCTCTTAGCAAAAAACACCTGGACACAGCCAGTAATGGGGAATACAGCCCCCAAACATATTCAGTGAATTCAGTTATTACCATAGCTCTCAACCTTAGCACAAAAAACCTGGATGAAGCCAATAATGGGGGAATGCAGTCCCAAAAATAGGGACAAATTTCAAATACCCATCTTATAAACTTAGAAAATTGCTAGAATAAAAGCTTTTGTGTTACCATGTACTTTCTGAAGAATATGAAGTCTGAAATTCAAATGCCTGTAATTTTTATTTAACATTTGTTAACCAGAAATCAAAAGCCAATTTTCAGCAGAGGCCCAGGGAGAAACACTCCAGACAGACACATCTTTGTAAGATGGGAGGACACCAGAGCAGAAGGAAACCACACAAACACAGGGAGGACATGCAGACTCCACACAGAAGGCACCCCAGTCAAGAAATAAACCAGAGCACCTGTAGCTGTCAGGCAACAATGCTACCACTGCACCAATGCACTACTGACTTTGTAAGGACACAAAAATACAGAAACCACTGATTTTATGAGGAACAGAACAGAACAAGCATGAGGGAAAAATCTGCAAATGTTTTACAAGTGGTGGTGGGTAGGGAATTCAGACTTTTGCCCTCCTGGGTCCAAGGTACAGGATTCAAGCCTGTTCTCTCCCCATCCCCACCACCACATAGCACTTGGGGCATTTTGCACACACACACACACACACACACACACACACACACACACACACACACACACACACACACACACACACACACACACACACACACACACATACACACACACACACACACATATGATGACGAGAGCAGCAAGTTCGATCCCCATCAAGTCTTTGCAGTTACAACTGCATAGACCTCTGGGATAGTGCTTCTGCATGCTCTCTTCCTAATCTGGACTGCTGGTGAGACAGTCTGGATTCTGTACGCATGCTCCAGACTAGACTGGTTCACCAGCAGTCCGGAAATGCCGTGCATGTGCGATATTCCACGACTTGTGTTTTTAGTTTTTATTTTCCTTTTTTTATTTTCCTTTTTATTTTATTTTTCTTTGTTAATAGCTGGGGGGGGCTGCAATCCTGCAGCCCAATAGCACGAGCCACCCCTGCGTCATCCCCTTTGGGAAAACCCTGGTTCCCATGAATTACCACATTGATGGTAGTCCACTGAACACAGAAGGTGTTATAAGAGATCTGGGAACACAGGTTGACAGCAGCTTCTGTTTTGATTACCACACTGCCACTGTGGTCAGAAAGTCCTTCTATGTGGCTCATCTCATTACTAAGGGTTTTTCATCCAGGAAGAAAGAGGTTATTGTCTCCCTCTACTCTTCCCTCATTATGCCAATCATCGAGTACAATGCCCCATTTGACATGTAGCTCACCAGACACCTGCAACCGCCGGAGAGGATGCAAAAGTACCTCACAAAGAGGATCCTAGGCCTTAAACATTTTTTCTATATGGACAGACTCAAAAAACTCCAACTATTCTCTGTCTCATATTGTCTACTTAGAGGCGATCTCTGCTTGACTTACAAAGCCATGTCTGACCCAGCTGTGTGAGAAATGCTACATATAAAGAAATCCCAATCCCTCCGCACCACATGCTCCAGAGACCTCAACCTCATTACCACAGTCAACATAACGTACTGGAGGGACAGGTTCATAACCCAAAGACTGCCCATGCTATGGAATAGACTTCCCATACATGTCATGCAGAGCACCTCGCTGACCCTCTTCAAGAGAAATCTTGAGTGGATGGGAAATAGAAAATTCATCCCGGGGATAACTCCAGTGGCTCTACTCGACAGAGGCACTGGAAACTAAGGTCAGGTGGCAGAATGCCAGGGTAATCCTATGGCTAGGCTTCTAAGGGCATCAGGGCCATTAGCCTAGTACACACCTATGAACCTATAATGAAGAACACTGGCAGGATGCTTCAATTCATTCCTAAGCTTAGCATTACTAAGCTCATATATGACTCGAATAATGTCACAGATTTTGATATTAATTGATTTGTTTGGTCTTATCTTCCTGGAGGTCATCTAAATCTTAAACCTGTTATTACAGATAACCTCTATCCACCCTTAAAGAGGTGATAAAGGCTTAATAAAAACTTAAGTAGTCATGTCAAAGTTAATGATATTTTTCTGCTTGGGGATTTAAACTTACCCTGGCATTCTAATACCTAGTAACAAATAAACGTAACAGGAGAGTTAATTTGTCTTCAACAATTAGATGCCTTTCTAACCAGATCCAGCTATCACATACATACTTATCAGAACATTAGAATTCTCTAGTCTCTGTACAGACTGGAACTACTGGACAGGTGCTTTTGGTGCACTCTGCATGGGAACAACTCCTTACATGGTTGTGCTACCCTACCCATAAGCCCCTGTCCTACAGAAATCCTCCAGATTGAGTACAATCCATAAGAATTCTGACATTCAACACAAAACCCTGGAATATAATCATTAGGTATGGGGAAAACAAAGACCATCTCACTATAGATACCTCTGATGAGGGGAAAGTGGGCTGGTCATTCTAGTATTTAGCAGAGACCAAAGAAATCTAACATTCCAGAGAATGCATCTCTGGGGGGCTATCTTTCTTTCTTTTGTTTAAACACATTTATTAAATCGTCACTTACTAAATAGACACACACATACATTAACAGACAAAAGCATTAATATTTGTTTTTATTTACACACATTATACCAATTGCTCGATTCCTGCCTTCCCTTAAACCTCACTACTTCTCGTCCTGAACATTATTCTGCATTTATTGTTGCCACAAATTCCATTTATTTCTATGTAATTTGCTCATTCCCTTTTCTAAAGATCCTACTTCCAGTTCTTTTATCTCTTTTACAAAATTCAGTACTTCAAATACAGCTGGTTTAGATTTTGAATTCCATTTTCTAGTAATTGCTTTTTTGGCAGCCAATAGCATTAAATTTAATAAGGCCTTACCATGTCTAGAGAATTCAGATTCGGTGTCCCAGCTCAAAAGAATAATTTTGTTAGTTATAGCCATTTGCTTCTGCAATATTTTTGACAAGAGTGTTCAGTTCAGAACTTTTAAAATCTGCCAGCTCATTACATTTCTAAAACATGTTCCTAGTTACCGTTTTTTTTATTATTATACCCCCATCATTTGTTATCAACCTGTGGAAAAATTATTTGAAGTCTGCTTGGGGTAAAAAATATCTATGCAAACATTTCCAAACAAAAATCCTAAACCTTCTGGACTTTATAGTATACTTGCGAGCCAAACATAAGTCTCTCCATTGTTCCCTTATAAATTACTTTTCCAGTCTCTCTTTCCATTCTTTCCAAAACTCCTCTGACTGATTCTTATAGTTAGCATGGAATATTTTATATGCCCTACTAATTATCACCTTTTTAAACAGCAACATGTATTAACATTCAACTAAAAACTCTACAAGAGGCGGTCTTTCACTTAGGACTTTCCTTTCTCTTTCTCTTTGCCTATACTCTGGATCAATCCTTGGTAGGGAAGACAGTCGCTTACTTGCATAGGTTCATAGGTAGGTACTAGGTTATCGGCCCAAGGGCCTACGTAAGCCTAGCCAACAAGGTTCCATGGCTTACGCCACCTAAAAAAGTTATTTTCCTGTGCCCCTGACGAGCAGAGAGACAGAAGTGATCCCCGGGGTGTATTTCCTATTTCCCATCCACTCATCAAGATTTTTCTTGAAGAGTGCTAATGAAGAAGTTTGCTTGACATAGATAGGTAGCTTGCAGTCCAAACTTCTTCTTCTTCTTGGCTTCATCCCACTCTATTACCTTTTCCTCTCTGGTTATTTCCTCCAATAGCTTGGGGTTTTTTTGCCAGTTTTCTCCACTAAATTCCGGCCTGTCTTCCCTATTTTCTGTACTACTACTTGCAGTCAACCCTGTTGGCAATATCTTTCTCCATTTCTATGTTAGCTTACTTCTTACACTATGTCCTGCAATTCTGTATGGTTATTTTTCTCCTCAGGGATCTACATCCCAAATTCCACTCTCTCTCCTTATTTCTTGACCCCCCACTTCCTCATTATCATGTTCTCTTTGAATTATAACCTTCTGCTTAGGTTCATAGGTTCATAGGTTTATACTAGGCTATCTGCCCTAAGGCATTTATAAGCCTAGCCCAAAGTTATGTGGCTTACGCCACCCCTTATGTTAGAAATAATGTGCCCATTAGTTTGTTGTGCCTCTGTCCAGCAGTGACACAGAGATGATTCCTGGGGTAAACCTACGATCTCCCATCCACCGGTCAAGATTTCTCTTGAACAGAGCCAGCGAGGTGCTCTGCCTCACATGGACCGGGATTTTATTCCACAGCATGGGGAGTCTCTGGGTGATAAATCTATCCCTCCAGCACATCCTATTTATATCCGTGCTCTAGTGGTTCTGGTGGATTTGGATTTTTTGAGGTGGAGCATGTCCATTAATTCCGGGTTGGTCATGGCCTTGTATGTCAGGCACAGGCCACCTCTGAGCAGACGGTATGCAACTGAATAGAGTTGGAGTTTCTTCAGTCTGGCAGTATATGACAGGTTTTGGAGTCTCTTTATCCTTTTGGTGAGGAACTTTTGGGGTCTCTCCAATTGCTGCAGGTGTCGGGTGAGATACATCCCGAATGGGGCATTGTACTCGATCATTGGTCTGATAAGTGAAGAGTACAGGGGAACAATGACCTCACTTGATCTGGATGTGAATCCCTTCATGATCAGATGGGCAATGTAGAAGGTCTTTCGAACCACTTTAGCAACGTGAGTGTCAAACGAGAGGCCACTGTCAACCTGGGTACCCAGGTCCCTGATAACCTCTTCTGTGCTTAGTGGGTTGCCACCTATATGGTAGCTTGGGGTTACCTTGTTTTTCCCGAAGGGTATGACTATACACTTTTTTGCGTTTAACTTCAGGCCATGGCTCTGGCACCAGCTATCAGTTTCCGTGAGACCCCTCTGAAGGATGTCTGTGTCCGATGTACTATCCACTATGGCACCCAGTTTGCAGTCATCCGGAAACTTTGTCAGCCATAGTCCTCCTATGTTTGCCTGTACTTCTGAGAAGTAGATGCCGAACAATAGGGGGCCAAGGACTGAGTCTGACATGGCTCCAGCAACTCTAACCCTGTGGGTTCTGTCCTTTAGCCAGTTTGTAACCCATCTTGTGACATATGGGTTTACATTTAAGCTGATAAGTTTCTCTATGATACCCGAGTGGGGTATTGTGTCGAAAGCTTTTGCAAGGTCAAGGTAGGCTGTACGGACTGCCTTTCCCTCATCAATGGCCTTGGTAACTGTTTCGAAGAAGTCGACCAAGTTCAAAAGGCAAGATCTGCCCTTGACAAAGCCAAACTGGGTTGGGTCCAAGGTCTGCAAGTCCCCTATGTCCTTGTTTATGAGTTTCATTATGATCCTCTCCATAGCTTTGCAGACCAGGCTTGTTAAGCTTATGGGGCGGTAATTACCAGGGTCCGTAGAGGCACCGCCTTTGTGGAGTGGGACCACAGTTGCCGTACGCCACTGCTTGTATTACATTTATGAGCCTTAACTGTTTAGCTCTAAAATATCCCTTTGAATCAAGAAATTCCAAACCACCTTGTTCTGTTCGGAAGATCAACTTACCCCATTTAATTCTTGCCCCCCAAATACATTCTGTCAACTGTTTATTAATTATTACCCAAAACTTCTCCTCTGGTTAATAAAAATATACCCGGGCTGTATATAAAACAAGAGACTAAAAACATTTTGTCTGCTTGTATCTTATCCATATCAGTAAACAAAAGCTTCTAGCATCTCAGTTTTTGTATTACATTACATTTAGCCTCTTCCCACATGCACAGTCATCTGACACCAACCCCTTTACCATTATCACATCATGCTAGTCTTCAGAATGATTCATAAAAGCATTCTCTGCCCACAGACTAAAATCACAGAACTCACTTTCACTAATAAGGTGCCTCACTCAACTTTCATGAGTTTAGATCTCTTCCTAACAATCACTTACTTGAAATATTCAGTTGCAGCTGCCGGTTCAAACAAATCATGCTTACAACATGATAAACAGTTTTAATAACCAAATAAGTCATTTATCATCTTTTAAGAATAAAACAGACTTTAGTAACTATTTTTTGTGTAAATCTTCATTTATGAATGTATGACTCAGTCGTATGACTTTATATTAATATATTATTTTTATATAATAAGTTCATAGTTGAAAATGAGTGCTTTTGCCCAGTGTTCTTATATTAAATAGGCAAACGAATAAGGAAATTCATATTAGGAAACCAACTGGGTATTCAAGACAGTTACTGAAATTTGTAGAATGTTTTTGTGCAGAAAATAAGAACACATAGCTAAGTAACAATTCACAGAACTACGTAGTGCTAAGGGACAATGGTCTTACAAGTACAGAAAAAGACATTCACAAATGGTTGTGTAATGATATGCAAATGAAAAAGCACAATCTAATGAGTGTGTAATATGCAAATCAGGATGGGGAAATCAAGTCATGATTCACAGGGGTCAGGCACAAAGTCACACATCTGAGTATAAAGGCAAAGAGCATGTTGAATCTTGTAGAACTGCAGAGGTACAAATGCTAGCAGCAGCAGAGATTTTTATTTTTGCAACGACACCTCATTAACTCATTGAGGAGGTGTGATGCAGCTGCATACAACAGCAGAAGTGGCAGTGGCACAGATCAGCCCTATCAGCTAAGTGACCAAAAGGGACAGGAATGCCTTCATGTGGATAGCGACATCATTCAGGCATTAGTTCACCTGTATGGCCCAAAGACTGGAAATGGAAGAATGTGTGGACTTCCTATGACTGTGAATACTACAGTGCATGTAGCTTTTGACATACTAGCTACAGGAATCTTCTAGAGATACACTGGGGACAAATTAAGTACATCTTAGCTGTCAGCTTATAGAACTGACAAGACATTCTTGAATACACTGCTGCCACATGTGGTGAAGCACATCTGGTTTTCCACCACACCAGGGAGGAGAGCTATTACATGTAGCTTATATAATATTGCCTACCTCTCCAAACTGCAGAAAGTCATTGACTGCCCTTATATGGCAATACTGTCTCCACCTGCTGTATATGCACTGTGCTACATTAGTAGTAAGGGCTACTGTTGCTTGTCTTGGTTTACAATTGAAGATGAACAGGCGGGGTAGTTCATTTATATACTTTATTACACAGAAACACATCAGGATGGATAGCAGCAGTACAAAATATAAATAAACTGAATAACTGACAGACTACACAGACATATATGCTTACATCTCAACAGCGTACTACAAATTGGCAGTCAGGCTTGCACTTGCTCAGTATTTATACACATGTGCAAGCCCCTAGAAGGCTTCTTAAAGGTATACATACATATTGAGCTACAGCTACCATTCCATTAGCTGTTAGGCAGTCTACACTGTACAATGGTTAATAATCCACATCTGCATAGAGCCATGGCAGTCCCAATGGTTCCCAGATATGGGACACAAATCAACTTTATTGCTGCTTTCAGTATAGCAACATCCCACAGGACCACCTAGTAGGTAACTACAGGCACACTCGTACCCCTATCTATCCACATTTACATGCATACATAATATGAACATAAGGCTCACACACCCAATTTCTCTAATGTGTTACAAGTGATGCAGTATACCCCTGGAGCCCTGATTATTGACGGCCACATGGAGCAAAGAAAGTATTGTCGCTTTTTACATTGTCATCCCACAGGATGAACTAACAGTTAAGTACAGGCACACTGGGCACCTAACTATCTACAGCCACACACATAATGTGAACACAAGGCTCACTCCACCAATATCTCTCCCACCATATCACTAATGGGGCACAGGTGACGCAGCATATTCCTGGAGCACTAATTATTGATGCCTACTTAGATCCTAAAAAGCATGGCCAAACAATAGCATAACATCACCACTGCATAGAGTGGAAGTGTAGTAAAGTGTGTATTTGACCTACTGAATACCAGTTCTTCTGCCTAGACATGGATGGGGGGATTATGAAGTATGCCCCCCACCACAGCCTGAGCTCTCCATAGCATGCAGAATATTGTATATTATGATCTTATGAAAGAAGGCAAGCCAACCAGTATCCATGGGGCTCTTCACCACTGCAGCAGCAAGACTAGTTGAAACTAATACCACATCTAGCAGTGACAGTGATGGCAGCAGAGAACCAGTAGCCATGGCACCACACTTCCTTGTGATATCATGCACAGTATACAGCAGTACAGGCAAAGCAGCAGCATCCAGTCAACCTTTCTGGACTATTGCATGTAAACAGAGGCAATACAGTATCATGCTGAACAAAATGGTAAGTGCAGTTCTATCTAAGAGCTATGCTGGGTAATGCATGGCAATGTCACACTGTGCATCACACATCTCCACATACATCACAGAGAATGAGGTATGGTGAGTTTCACAAACATAATCATTTGCACAGGTGCTTAGGGGCACACAGATACATGCCTGTCTACACTATGAGGTTGGTAGGGAACCACAAGTCAAAGGAGACAGAGATGGGGTTAAGGAGGTAGTGTTATCAAATATGATCTTGTGTGTTGTGAGGGTGTGGTGACACTGCAGGACTGTGCAGTCCAATTACTGTGATTGGGAGATATCTCTCAACTGTACAGATTTTTGCAGAATTCCAGATTTTTGCCTCATGTTTTTAGACTGTTCCTCATAAAATTTGTGATTTTCTGGATTTTTTGTAGTAATTCAGTGAAGACTGAATTCACTAAATAATTACAGTCATTTGAGTTTCAGATTTCATATCCTTCAGAAAATGCATGTTAACACAATCTTTAAATCTAGCAACTTTCTTTAAGTTTATAAGAGCAATATTTAAAATGTGTCCCTGTTTTTGGGCTTTGTCACCCCATTAATTTTGGCTTTGTCTAGATTTTTTTGTGCTACGAGGTTGAGAGCTATGATAGGGAGTTTTGGGAGAGGCACTGTTAGATCATGTAGCATAGTCATAGTGTTCTGAAGCCAATGTGGGACCAGAAGCCCTGTGAGACACAGATGTGATGGAACTGGTGGAAAAGGACCTGTATGAGAGTGACATGTCAATCACCTCAACCAACCTAAGTGGTCCTGCAGTGTGGGCTAGCCCCTGGGATTAGTTAGTGCATGTTACTAAGCAAACCATGGGAGTTGCAGACATTGTTTTTTTTTTTTTTTTTTTATGATGGTCTGCCTGCAGTGCAGCTGTGGGTTACAGGGCAATAAAGACAGTACAGGTTAACATCGGCATGTAGGCTATCATGAAACTACATGTCCCACCCATGAGTGCACAAAGTCAATTATGGCATAATTCCTGGAATCCATAACATCCTGAAGGCCATATACAATGTTAACAATGTCTGTTCCAGCAGAGAGAATCTGTAGATTATTTGGGGATTACAGTCCTGCACATCTGTTGGTTAAAGTTAAATGTGACAATAAATCAGGGGTCTGGCTGTGGTGTTGGATGACACTGTGACATACTGCTAGGTTGTCTTACAGTGAGCATCTGAAGGTCAGCTGCATTGCTCTACAGTTGTGGTAGCCCCTTCCATCAGTCACAATGGATGCCAAGTGATTTGGTTGGGAGAATGCTAGACTGTGCAGTTTACAAATTGGAGTGCAGAAGGCTGCAGTGTTTCCGCAAGAAGTGAGTGTAGACCCACCCAGGAGAAAGACAGGCAGCATCAATGTACCCTGAGAGACTGAGACTGTGAGTAAGTTTGTAGGCTTGATTGTCAGACTCTAGTAGGAGACTTACTCAGGTTGTTTTGTTTTGGCTCAGCCTCAACAGCTGTCACCATAGCTGTCACCATAGCAGTGGTTTGCAGCATAAGTACAAAATACATTACATTACTGAATGATATTGATCACAGCACAATCCTTCGTGCCTTGTGGTGTTCATGCTAATGACAGCTGGATTCACACAGGCACATATGAAACTCCTACATCGACCAGCTGCCCCGTGAGTCTGCATGTTCAATGTACCTATGAAACATGACCCAAAAGCCAAACTCCAAACCAAACGAAACAGTGAAAATAACACAGTGAACCACCGTCCAAGGAACAAACTTTAATAGTTAAGTACTTTCTTTCAGTTAAGAACTATGAACTATGAAACACACAGACAGTACTAACTGTAAGCCCCCCGCCCCGACACTAGTCCAATCACAGTTGTTGTTTACTTCATGCTACAAGAACCTGCATCAATGTGCCCTCATCATCATCATGCAGAGTTTCCTGTAATGATTCTTCTTCAGTGTGTACTGAACTTGAAGGAGGGTCACCCTCTGTCAATGTCCTTTCCACTGCCATGTTGCACATCTTCTGTGAGACCCATCATATCATGTCATTTACATGTTTCCAACACTGATGTGGTGAGGTTCCTCCTGCTTACAGCATTGACATCATGCAATACAGTTTCCTACAAATTGTCTCTTAGGGGTGCCCCCTCTCCTGAACAGGTGCTGGTCATGTATCTGGAGCACTTCTGGCAGGACAAAATTCCTTGTTAAACATGTCCAATCTCTGTTTGCTGCCATTGGAGGGCATCCATCCAACTAGGGGGGCAGAACAACATAGTACTGAAAAGGTATGTGTAGGTTCACAAAAGCAGCAATGATACAATAACAGAAGGTTAGCGCAATAGAATACTAATGGGATACTCCGGGATGGTTATACTGTGGAAGCCACATATGTTCAGGAGATAGAAGTATCTCAGTATTTATAAAAGTTTGTAGAGTTAATGGATGTCTATCTTCTATATTTTGTATTTGTGTGAGTGTCTTTTATGGCATGTATGTTGGGTGGCACGGAATGGAGGAATACACTGGCTGGGGCATGTGTGTGGAAGCCCCCATCAGTCTTATATGTGTCAAGAGGCTCAGCATGTGTGATACAGGGGGCAGTCTACAGTTGCGTGAAGTTGTCTTTTGTAGGACAGTATGATCAGGAGCCATAATGATGCCAGCCTCCATTATGTTTAACATTGTACATTTCCAGGCACAGTCATGCAAGATACCACAGTGGAGTAACACAGCCTAGGGGATGCCCACTTGAGGAAATCAGAGCTGCCCTGTGTCCGTAGATTCCCATCCCCTGCTAGGGCTGAAGGTGAGCAGGTGCATGGTTACAATAGCCACAGCACTAGTTAAATCTTATAGAAAAGATTAATACTGAACACTAGTCAAGCCAACTCCCTTACTATAAAAGGAGGCATTCAAGTGTGTAACTCTGCAAATATACCTTTTACCACAGTAATATACACTACTGTGTGCCTCCTGTGGGTTCTCTCCAAAGAAATTCCTGCTTCTGTGCTGCTGAAGTACAGATTTTAGCTTCTCAAAGAAATGTAATGCTCTCTTTAAGTTGCTGTGTATTTTGACATTCAAAAACAGCAGATCAGTTGTAATAATCATTGATAAGTACTAATTTGTACCATGTGCATGCTGATGGCACTACACTCCACTTTTGTCTATGAATTGCTGTGTTTCACAGAAGTGCACCAGTCACATAAAGTGTAGGTATAATTTGCTGCATGTTATTAGTATGCCATATACATGCTCACACACTTGTACATGTAAGCATTGCATGTACATATGCTGAACACATCACACTCAAAGGAAACCAGCAAATATTTTAACATGTGAGCCTAACAACTCAAAATTCTGAAAGTTAAAGAAACAGAAGAGTAACCTTCCCTTCACAAAACTTTCAAAAGCCTTCCAGTCTTTTCACAGAGAAAATGGCATTAGCATTCACAAGTTTTGCAGGAGAAGGCTTTGATGAGGAAATCACTGCAGGGCCTGATCTGGGATTAGAAAAATATATTTATGTATCTGATGTGAGTAGCAGGAGATTGTCTGTCAGGTATATTGTAACATGTTAAGAAAACATCCTCTAAGCAAATAAAACAGTAAGGGCAGCTGCAGGATGAGGAAAAACAAGATGCAGCAAATCAAACTACTTCTATTAGAAGTTAGGGATTTCAGTATATGTTCCCACTAAAACAAATCTTTCATTTCTCTTCAGCAAAAGGTTTCAGAAAAATAAAACTCTTCCTGAGGGAAAGTCAAAGAAAGACCATATCAAATCCCAATGCATCTTCCTTGAGGTAAGAAAGACATAGAAGAAGAGCAGGACTTTTTCTGTCCTTTCCTGGGAGATTTTCCTGGAAAAGGACTGACCCATAGTGGGGACACTAATCAAGGCATCAGGTACCTAGCTCAGTTGAAAAGTAAAACTTAATCTGTACCATCCCCTGAGAAAGGCAAGAGTGATTCTGCCTTGTCTCATGAGAAAAGCACAGCAGCCACAGAGGACATGTCTAATTCCAAGTTCTTAGGGGATTTCTGGGGAGCTACACCAGAGGGGCAGAGACAACAATAAATAGTCCAAAGAACCTGGTCTGGCCGCAGCAGAGTCACCCAATGGAAGCAGAGGTGGTGATGTAGCCAGCCTAACATGCAAGACACCATGGAAATGTTTCTTCTTTTGAACAGAAGAAGGAAGAACCAAAGAGCCTGGTAACTGCTCTGTTGATGGCCAAAAAAGAAACCTGAATGAGTAGCAGAGTCTGGGTGATGGTAAATGTCTTGATGGAATGATTAAAATTTTGTAGCAAAACTCAATGCAGTCCTTCAGTCCACAACATCCTGCTCTAAAAACATTTCTACACAATTAGGTAGGAATAAATACACAATTCAAATTTTTTACACTGGCTATCTATGAAATCATCCAGTCAAGAAAAAATAAATTAGCCATACAAAATACACTTCCAAGCACAAAGCAGTAAACTTCACAGAAAAAAAAATTTCATCATAAAAATGATTTAGTGGAAGGTTTCCCCAGAAGGGCAATTATCTGCCAAGCCTTGATGGATTGCTTGTCAACCACTAGTTCCACAAAACTTGCAGAGGTAATTCACCCTGACAATCTCCGAAGCTTTTGGCACCCTAACATCTGGTGTTATGTGCCTCTCTTTGAGACACACAGCAGTTAGGGACCATGGAAGATGCAGTAAAGCTTTGAAAAGCTAGCTGGTGGTCATACCCTTGGCAGGATATAACCCAAATAACTTTGGCTACTGCACAAGTGACCTAATGTTGAGCATCACTGTTGGCTATTTCAAGAACTGTTTTCCAAATCTGAACGATTTAACTTAAAATATAGTAGTTCATTTTAAGTAAATAACTTTCTATATGTTTGTATGGCACATATATAAATGAAACCAATTGAGATAAATATCTACAAACTGATTTATTTTGCTGTGAAGCACTTATGGCATGAAACAGCCTGGTGTTTTGGCTCACTTCTGACAGACTGTGGCCACATGGTCCTACTGGGATTTGAACAAGTATATGTGTCACACTTCTGAGAAGCTGGAAGCCATGTTAGCTACTATTCTGTGTGTGAGAAGCACAAGTTAGACAACAAGGCCCTGATTGCTATAATGGTACTGTAAGTTTTGTGTGTGAGAAGGAGAGGTTAGGCAACAAGGCAGTGAATGGTATAATGGTACTGTAAGTTCTGTGTGTGAGAAGCACAGGTTAGACAACAAGACCCTGAATGGTATAACGGTACTGTAAATTTTGTGTGTGAGAAGCACAGGTTAGACAACAAGGCCCTGAACAGGGTTGGGAGGGTGGCCTAATGGTTAAGGTGTTTGCCTTACAAATACAAGGTACAGGGTTTGAATCTCACAGGGGATAATTGGCTAGGCTTAAAATGGCTCACAAGGGCAGTTAGCCTAGTACTAACCTAATGGTACTATAAGTCAGTGTGTAAGAAGCACAGGTTACACAACAAGGCCCTGATTGCTATAATGGTACTGTAAGTTGTGTGTGTGAGAAACATAGGTTAGACAACAAGGCCCTGATTGATATAATGGTACTGTAAGGTCTGTGTGTGAGAAGCAGAGGTTAGACAACAAGGCCCTGATTGGTATAATAGTACCGTAAGTTGTGTGTGTGAGAAGCACAGGTTATGCAACAAGGCCCTGAACGGTATTGTTAAGTTCTATGCATGAGAAGCAGAGGTTACGCAACAATGCCTTAAATGGTATTGTAAATGGACTGTCTTACTTTATTTAAGTATGTGAGGAGAGCTGTCCTTCAGTCAGTGTACATCACAGGTGAGCGAGCTGTTGTGTTGTTCTATGTCATGGGCAGCTGTTGCTATTTATTGTATTTTTTGCAGGAAAGTACAGTTGTGAATGTTGCACTTACCCATAACATTAGATGTTTGAACTCCTCACTACTGCAGTAGCTTTTATGCTAAATAGGTTCACAGGTTCATAGATTAGTACTAAGCTAACTGCCCTTGTGAGCCATTTTAAGCCTAGCCAATTATCCCTTGTGAGGCTCAAACCCTGCACCTTGTGTTTGTAAGGCAAACACCTTAACCATTAGGCCACTCTCCCAACCCCTCTCACAACCCTGGATTGTTTTGTTGTACAAGAAAAAACTGGCCAGCTTCACAAAGCTCTGGCTTCCCTCATACCTTTCAAACTCTGAACAAGAAATCTGGACAAAGCCAAAAATAATGGGGTGACAAAAGCACAGATGTAGGTTGGTTCTACATTTGTTGTTATTGTCCTTACAAACTTAAAAAGATGCTGCTAGAATAACAGGTATTTCATTAGTATGCATTTTCTGAAGAATATGAAGTCTGAAACTGAAATATCTGTCAGCTTGTACTGCGGTGGTGGTGCTGCAGTAGCATTGTCGTCTCACAGTAAGACATTGTCCTGTTCAATTCTCAGCTAGAGTGTCTTCTGTGTGGAGATATGTGTGAATGAGCAGCCCTTCGTTGAAGGTTGTGCGTCATGGCTGGCAACTCGGCACGTAAAAATCTACTGCCAATCATTAGCAGACTGGAGTTTTGCTCTGGCGACCCCTAACCGGGAAAAGCCGAAAGACACAACAAAATTTAATGACTTACATTCTCATGGATTTGCCAGAAAAATGGATATTTTGTGAGGAACAAACCAAAAATATGATGCAAAAATCTGGACATTCTGCAAAAATATGTAAAGCTGAGAGATACCCCCCACACACACACACACACACACACACACACACACACACACACACACACACACACACGCACACGCGCACACACGCGCACACACACACACACACACACACACACACACACACACACACACACACACACACACACACACACACACACACACACACACACACACACACACACACAGCAGTTAACAGCCACTTTGATTATCCTAAGATTTCCAAACGAATGAAAAGAAAAAAAGCAGCAAATATTAGCACTACAATTCTCACCCCAATTAGTGTCCATAGTTTTTGCTTCTTTGGATAAAACACTAATGATTAAAGTCAGGCAATAATGACAGACAGAAAGATTTTAACTTAATATTTAAGGAAAGACTGCCTATGCTGATGGACTGGCTGTTGCAGTCAATGGTATCTCACCCACCTCACTCTCTCCCACTCATTCTTACTTCTTATGCGTACAAACGCACACACACACACACACACACACATACATACACACACACACACACACACACACACACACACACACACACACACACACACACACACACACACACATACACACACACATACTTTCCTTTTTTGTTTTACTAAGTATTTCTTTTAGCTTTAAACTCACTAAACAACAAATGGCAGTTGTTTGCCTCTTAACTGTGAGAGCTTCTTGGCAACTTAATATGCTGGGGGAAACAGCAAACTTGTTTGTCAGCAAGCATTATCTGTACATTAACACCCTGCCAGAGAACATTTTCTAATCAGGGTTTAATGTACAGTTTGCCCATTCTCTAACACTTTGTTAAAGTATGTATAGAGGAACATGTGGCTGCTCCTAGAATGCTTCCAGAGTCCACTCCTTTCCAGTATGACACGGCTCTAATAGAATGTGCTTAAATATAGCTTGAAATGATTTTACCATGGTCCCTTTTTAGTCCCTTGTTAAGAAATAAATAGCTGATCAGCTCTTCTAAAGGAATTAGTTCTGCCAAAATAGTACCTGAGCTGGGTCTATATTAGAAGCATGAAACTGCTTTTGAGCGAACACATAAAGAGCGACACATATTCATCGAACCACATTTAAACGATTTGATGAATATGTCACAGGGCAAGGACGCAGTTGGCCAACTACACTGAGTTGCCCTTTCCTTCTTTATAGTGCAATCTCAGAGTTGATATATTTAGTTAGGGGGGTGAGGGGGGCACAGCCCCCCACATTGAGGGGTGTGGAGGGTGAAGCCCCCCCATCTGATAATGTTTTTTAATTTTTATTTTTTCCAAATGGTCATGTAAATTTTTTCACTAGGAAAAAATCTGATTATGTGGCCATTCGCTATTTACAGGTTTCACATATTATGTGTCAGCTTTCATGTAGTCGCACATATGCACTTTCTTTATTCTGATATAGACCCGCCTATGCACATTCAGAGTACGTAGAGCCTTTTCTCCCTGTTTTTTAGGATCTGGATAGAAGACTGGGAGATTCATGGCTTGATTCACAGTAAACTCTGAAACTCTGGGCATGAATGAGGGGTTTGTTCTTAAAGAGACCCTATCCCTGTGGGATATCAGATAGGGCTCACCCACCATAAGATCTTACAACTCATATACCCATTGCAGATATCAGATCAGTGATGAATACAGCTTTCCAAGCCAAGAACTTTAAATCAGTTTGATGGGCAGGTTCAAAACATGATACAGTCAATTTCTCCAGCACACAGTTGAGATTCCAAGGAGGAGAAATGAGTTTACAAGGAGGCCTCAGGTGTAAAACTCCATTCAGAAACTGTTTCAGAATAAAAAGAGAAGTAAAGGGAGGATCCATGGATAGATACCCTGAAATGGCCAAAAGACGAACCTTTATAAAGGAAAAAGAGAAGCCATAGGAAAGTAATTCACATAAATATTTGAGCAACACTGGTACAAAATCCCTGATGTGCCCCTTGTTATTGGTCAGTCTACAACTAGAAAAATCACTTTCACTTACTAATATCAGGAGTTTTTAGTAGCAGGTTTTCTTGCTTCTTTTAGTATCCGCTACATGTCCTTGTGATATAAGTGCCAAAAGGGTATTAGAAGTGAATCATTCAGAGAGTCAGATGAAGCTGACTGAGATCGGGATGTATCGAAATCCCAGACTTGAGTAAATAGATCTAGTCTGTGAGTAAGCTTTTGACACATTCCCTAGGCCAATTCCATAAGAAGGGTGAAGCAGTGCTCCCTGGGCCAAAAGGGAGTAACCACAATGATGTTTGGGTTTACTATTGAAATGTCGAATGGCACTACATCGACTGTACTATAGTCGAACATGGAAGTTCGAAAATAGTAATGTCCACGACAAAAAAACAATCTAGGAATGGTTTTAACATGGGTCGAGGTAGGTGTTCAGTATTATTCAGAACTACAAACATCTCCCCTACCTCTACTCATGTTAAAACACAGTCCTAGATTGTTTTTTTTGTCGTTGACATTACTATTTTCGAACTTCCGTGTTCGACTATAGTACAGTCGATGTAGTGCCGTTCGACATTTCAATAGTAAACCTGATTTTTGGGGTATCCCTTTGGCTCTTGAAAATTACCCTGGATGTCAGCAGAAAAGGAGGAAAAGTAAAAAGGAACAATCTTTTCCAAGGGAATCAAAGTGCATCTATTTTCCAGACTTGCTTGCAAGGAGCCCTGGAACAAAACCTGTTTTGTTGCCTGTTTTGAATGGAGACAAGCAGATCTATTTAAGGTGTTTCCCTATATCAGTTCCCATTGCAAGGAGCCCTGGAACAAAACTTGTTTTGTTGCCTGTTTTGAATGGAGACAAGCAGATATATTTAAGGTGTTTCCCTATATCAATTCCCAGAGGAGCCCTCATGCAAGTTCCATTCATGAGGGTCTGTCCTGGTTTCCCTGTATCAATTCCCAGAGGAGCCCTCATGCAAGTTCCATTCATGAAGGCCTGTCCTGGTTCTGCTCAGCTTGTCTGCCACTATGCTTTGCTCTGGAAGAAAGTGAGATGCTTGGGAGTTTAAGGAATGCTGAAGAGCTAAATCCCATGCCATCACTTCTGGCCTGCATAGGGGATACAACCTTGTACCTCCCTGCTTGTTTGTATAACACATGATTAAGGTATTGTCTGTAATCACTTGAAAAGTTTCTGGGAGCAAAAGGTGATGAAGAAAATTCAAGGCAAGGATCCCAACCAACAAATCTTTCAAATTTATGTGGTTTGGTCTATCTGAATGATTCTACAGGCCTTGAACTTTTACCCCTATGGAAAATGCTTCACAAGCAAAATCTGACATTTGTGGAGACACATTAGCTTGAGGTCTGAAGAGAGAAAGGGGAATCTGGGTTCAGTCGAATCTGTTTTCTCCACCATAGCAGCTCCCTTTCTATGAAGCTCAAAACTGGAATTTGATACTCCAGAGAATGCAAATGTTGGGTCCATGTTTTTTTTAGGAACCACTGAATATTTCTCATGTGTAAACTGGTATGATAGGAATCATAGAAGCCATTAACCCTAGGATCCTGAGAAATTTTCTTGCAGAAGTCTGAGACTGATCTGAGAAGCTCAGAAACAATCCAGATAAAACTCCACCTTCTTTTGTGGTAAAAAGGCCTTTTGAATAGAAGGATCAATAAGGCATTTGAGAAACACAATCCTGTGAGATGGAGTCAAGGATTTTGCAATATTTACCTGAAAGCCAAGATTGATTAAAAGAGACATAACCCACAGAAATGACTCTTGACATCTGGATAAAACTCTGCAAAGGCAAACAAGTCATCTAAATAAGCCTCAGAAAGATGTATATGCCAATCTGCTATAAGATATACCTGAGGTAAGACAATTTTTAAATACTCACGGAACTGTTGATAAACCAAAGGGTAATGCAAAACACTGATAATGTGACCCAAAATCAGAGAACCTTAGAAAATTCTGGAAGCCTATTGCTAGAGGAATGTAATAGTCAGCATATTTTAGGTTTAGTTACCAAGTAACTCATGGGAGGAATAAGGAGTAACAGGTTCTATGAGGTCAGCATTTTGAACCTTGGAACATTCACATACAAATGTAGAAATGCAGATTTAGAAATGAAAGATCTACTACAAGTCTTCAAGAAGCCTCGTTCTTTGGTACCATAAACATTATGGAGTAGAAGCCTTTGCCCATTTGATTTAAAGGCACTGGTTCTGTGATTCCTTAGATGTGTAAAGACTGAAGAATCTGAGGAAACACTTCTGTTTGGTTTGGGGGTAAGGAGGTATCCCCTGAAATGAGGTTTTTGTATCCATTCCCATCTCTATTCTCCTGCACCACTCTTTTAAAACACAGGAATCCAAAACAATCTTTTGCCAAAGGGATATTATGAGGGCCAGTTTTGGGGACAGATTTGTAGAGACATTGGCCAAGGGAGTGGGAAGAAGACAAGGAATGCAGGTATAGTCACTCTGTACTGTAGGGTTGTCCCTTTTTCTGAAAAGCCCCCTGTTATTT
Source organism: Protopterus annectens (assembly GCF_019279795.1). Taxonomy (NCBI): domain Eukaryota; kingdom Metazoa; phylum Chordata; order Ceratodontiformes; family Protopteridae; genus Protopterus; species Protopterus annectens. The sequence continues at coordinate 632,322,853 of NC_056731.1, forward strand.
GTTGTTACCCTCAAGCCAGCTCTTTTTGCATATGTTTACTAGAAAAATGTTTTGTTTATTTGGCTTTTTTGTGTAAAGGGAGGCTTATAAGAGTTGCATTGGAGTACATGAAAGATCTTAGAAACTCCCTGAATCACATTCTCTTTTTGACACATTGAGTAGAATAAGAACCAAACAATTTCTCCTTATCTAAAGCTGAATCCAAGAAATTAACTCATCAGCAAACTTTTGATTATGTACCCAAGCATATCTTCTCAACACAGCAGCAGTGGCCCTAGACACAGTGCCAGCAGAATCATACACACTCAACAAAACATGTTTAGGTACTTGAGAAAGTGTTGAAACAGTTTGGTTCAAAAAAGAGTTTTCTTCTGGAGGACAAGTGGAAGCCAATTCTCTCAGACTGTACATATGACAAATCATACATTTCCACATAAATGCATAGTAATTCAGAATTCTGAAAGCTAAAGTGAAAGAAGAAAACATTCTCTTACCTATAGGGAACAATACTTTACCTTCTTTGTCACCAGGTGAAGGGTTCATATTGAGAACAATGTTGTTGCCTGCATTAGATACAGTTGAAGTGGCAGCTGGATGAGATCTAAGGTGACAGAAAGGAAATGTATTAGCCTGAGGTATCTTACACAATTTATCTGCTTTTTTAGGGGCTGACAGCTGGGTATCAGGATGAGCACAGGCAGCAGTCGCACATCCTCCAAGGCAGAATAGGAAGAATGGGAGACAAATGAGGCATATCCATTTGTAACATATCAGAGATGGGTTTAGGAAACCGCAGGAGAATAAGGTCTATTGCCGTCAAAGTCAGAACTATCAAACTTTATTTCCTTGGGAGTATCCTTAGAAGGAATGCCCACCTGTAATGTTGTCTGTGTGCCAGGATTTATTGCCTGTAATGCCTATCTATCTATGGTAAAGAACTTATCATTTTTAACATTAATTTAACATTAATAACTTAATTAGAAGAACAATATTTAAGTTTTGTTTATTCCTAATAGGAGTTCCAGCAGAAGAGTACTGACTTGAAGGAGGGACATCTGTCTGGTCTAATGGTCTCTTGCCCTGGTTACCTAGAGAAGAATCTCTAGAATGTCTCCCCAACCTAGAGGGAATGGATCTGCCATGCCTGCGTAGGACAATGGAACAGCCAAAGTGTATGTGACTGACTCTCAGTTCATGTAGGCTGAAAGAACTGCAACAGACGAAGCTGGAGAGCAAAGTGAGTGGTCTGAGGAACAACCAATGGCCACTGTAGGTTCATTCATTATCAGCTGAGATGTAACTGTGTCTGGGGTAATGGCAAGGACTCCATGGTAAGTCATTTTTTTCTTTCTAGATGCTGAGGAAGTAAAGCAAGATGGAGAGGAGTGAGTATCCATGTTGTAACTGGGAAAGAAGCACCAAAAGGTGTAAACACAGCTGAGGCTAGTTGGTGGGAAGGTAAGTTGACACTGAATGTTCCTAAGCAGCACACTTAACACTCACAATACTTTTTCCAGACCCTTAACTTAGAAAAAATAAAATTAAAACACAATTCCCCTCTCAGTACTATTCAAACACTTGCATAAGCACACTGACAGAAATCAATGTGGCAGGTAGGTCGTCACAAAAGTGAGCATAAGTATTACATTGAAATCTTGTCCATTCCTTCATAAACTCTTCTGTTACACAGCATTCAAAGATTACATAAACAGTACTTTATTTTCCACAAAATTAGCCTCAAATACATTAAAAATCCCTGACAGGAAACTTTCGATTCTGCAAAGAGGATACTATTTTTCTTAAAGGGGAGGTGTCAAAAAATAGAATGAAACTTATTTTTTCATAAAAGGGCAATGTATTCTGAGTGGAATGAATGAAGCTCTTAGCTGATTGCTGCTACTGTGAAGCTGAGAGGTGCTCTTTCTCAAGGCAGCAAGAAAGTACTAAAGAAAGTTTCAATCTGATTGTTGATTTCCCTCCTTGGGATTAGCCAATCAACAGTCAGGGTGAAGGAGTATGGGGTGGGCAGAGATTTTTGAAGCTGGACAATTACTAGGCAGGAAACAACCCAAAAAAAACTAAAGGTTACTACAGCAGTGGGAACGATGAACATCCTAGGTAGCAGATGAGCCAAATAATACCCCTTGTTTAAGGCAGAATCTAAGATTTCAGACTTCACCTCCTCAGCAAATGTTTTGTTATGTACTCACGCATATCTTCTCAACACGTAGCAGTAGCAGCAGATCTTAATACAATATCTGTACAATCATACACACTCTTCAAAGCATGTTTAGATACCAGACACAAGGTAGAAATGGTTTGTTTCAGAAAAACCTTCTTTAGTAGGAAGTAAAGTTGCAAGTTCACTCAAATTATCCATATAACAAAGCATAAACTTCCACATATAGACTTGATAGCTGAGGACTCTAAAAGCCAAAGTGGAAGAGGGAAACACTCACTTTCCAAGACGATCCAACACTTTACTTCCATATCACAAGACTAGGGGTGGTTGTTCAATACCAATCTGTTCCCAACAAGAGAAACAGTAGATATGGCTGCTGTGTTTGATCTCAAGTGAGAAAAAGAAATCTCAGTCTGAGGGACTTTACCCATCTTATCCACTTTTTTTAGGAAATGAAATCTGGCTATCAGGATGCTTACAGGTAGAATTCAAAATAGGAAGACTGGGTGAAGAATGAGGAATATCCCTTTGTAAGAATTCATCATACTTACTCAGATCAGGGGGGAGCTTCAATCTATTCCCATAAAATACCTCATTCATCTTAACTATGATCTGAAAAACAGAAAATTATTTCACATAAAGAAAATAATTAGAATTTTCATTACAATCAGAGAATTTGGCTTGTGAATGTTCATAGGTTCATAGGTGATTACTAGCCTAATGGCATAAGTGCCTTTACAAGCCTAGCCAATAATGCCCAGGATATGACTATATTATATCTTATTTCCCCAGATATGGGATGGGGTACTATTGGGTGTAAGAGCCCTGAGTCATTTTACAGACTGTCTCTGTCCATAAGGACATGGGCAGTACTCAGGGAGTGAATTTACGTACCCCATCCATTTATCCAAATTCTTTTTCAAGAGAGTAAGTAATGGACTTTTATGAAGACTGGAAATTTATTCCATACATGAGGTAGCCTTTGGGATACAAATCTGCCTTTCCAGCAAGTTCTGTTAGAGTCACAAATAAGGTTCAGGTCCATGGAATGCATTAATCCTTGTATAATTTTTTTTGTGGATATAAAAGAAAATGATTTCACATGAGGAAAGGAATTAGAATTTTCAACACAGTCAGAGAATTTGTCTTGTGAATCTTCAGGTGAATAAGCCCTATCTCTATCAAAATCAAAATCATCATACCCTGCTTTCTCACAAATTTCTTTACAGGGAGTAGTCATCTTTGATGGCTTCTGGACCCTCGAATTCATAGCCTATAATACCTACTTTGCAAAGGTAAGAAAGTCATCCTTCTTAACTGTAATTACATCTTGCAATAAACAATATTTGATAGTTCTTGTAGACAAAGACCATTTTGAAGGAATGATCAGTCTAATAGTGTTTTGCCTAGGATAACCTGTGAAAAATTTCTCTGTGTCTCTCCTACCATAGACAGGGTGGTTCTCCCATGCCCAAACTGGACAACAGAACAACCAAAGACAATGTGGTTAACCCCTGGTTCATGCTGGCCAAAGGGACTATACTAGAGGAAGCCAGATTGTTGAGTGGGCTGAGGAATAACCAATGGCCACTGTAGGTTGACCATCTATTGGCTGAGGGGAAAACTGAGCCCATGGTAAGGTAAGTGATGTATTTCTTTTCTAGGGACAGTGGGAGTGGAACGCTGTAAGTATCCAAGATGTAGCTGAAGCCAACTGTGGTAAACCTTACTGGAGTGAGTTGGTAGGAAGGTGATTTGTCACTTAGTTAACACAAGCAGCACATGTACATTCAGACTTCTCATCCCAGCCCCTTCACAAAGGAAAAGCTCAGGTAGTACACTATTTCCCTGTCAGTATCCTTATTCCATGCTAAAACACTGACAGAATGAGAAAAAATGGCAGGTTGGTTGTCATTAAGTGAACATAAGTGTTACACTGAACACAAGTTTCTGCCAATCCCAAATACAATCTTTCACTCATAAAATTAGATGTATACATAAGTAGAACACATATTTAAGTAAAAATAGTCCTTAAACAGTTAAACAACACATTAGCGATCCTGATAGGAAATTTCCAATATTGATAAATAATGGGTTTCTTAAAGTAGAATACTGCTTTTATTTAAAAATAGAAAGCAAATAGTATTTCTTAAAAGTGCAACAATTTCTGTGTGGAGAGGTTCCACAATGGGGACTTTTCTGCCAAAATAAAGCTCTTACCCAATTGCTGCTGCTGTGAAGCTCCAGAGATACTATGAGACAGCAAGAAAGTATGGAAGAAATCTTCACTCTGTCTGCTGATTTCTTCCTTGGGAATGCCAGTCAGCAGTCACAATGAAACTATGTGTGTGTGTATGTAAGTATGTATGGGGGGGCACAGCTTTGTGAAGCTGGCAAGTTATTTCCTAGGTAAGGAAACAACTAATACCATTAAAGGCTACTGCTGCAGTGGGACTGATGAAGGACTTGTTAAGTAGTGGTTCTAAGCTGTCCTGTGTCAAGGGGCCTGCACTATACCTGGTGTGTTCTCATATGTACGAGGGCCATATTTTTGTGCAGGTGTATTAATGTATTCACAGGGGACAGACACCTGACTGCTGCCTGGAATACAGTTACTGGAATACAAATAAGGGAATGTAGGTTTAATTTATTTTACATTAGTTTACCAGGATGATTTCATTGAAAGTGACACCTAGAAGCTTTGTATGGGTTACAGGTTTGATTTTGGTGTAGTCAGATGAGAAAATATGGAAAACAGACATCATATGAGTGTTGCTTGGGGTGAATAATATAAGTTTGGATTTTTGGGGGATCATCTAGTAACTGGGAATATGTAACCACGGATTCATTAGAACTTAATGAATCTTATGTTGGTTGTAGGAGTCTATCTAGGGTTTTACCTATACAGATGAGAGTAGAATCATCTGCTTACTGATGATAGTAGCTTGTCTGCTTGCTGTGTAGTGGTCATTGTTAAATGTATTCAACAGTAGGGGATCAATGATGGGTGTGCCTGTTGGCACTGGGAGAAATGTTGTGATTTCATGTTGCCTATTGATTGCCTAATGCCTTGAAGTGCAATAACTATTTAAACAGGAGATGGTGGATACATGCAAATCCACACAGGATAGTTTCTGTAGTAGTTGGTGGGAAAAGATGTTTAAAACGTTAGAGGTCAAGGAATGTAGCTAAAAACTAAGTTATTATCATTTCTGCGTTGGTTAATGGTTTTGAGAAGAACGAGGAAAGGAGTTGTACTGTGGTGGGGTAGAAAACCATGATGTGTAGCGGATAAGTGGCTGCTGTGAGAGGTAAATTTGAGTAGTTGGGAATGAATACATTTTTCCAGTATATTTGAAAAAGGGGATAGAACAGCAATTGGTCTGTAGTTAGTACATAAGTGGAACTGACACCTTTGTGTAGTGGCAGACTATAGGTCTTTTTTGACAGTGATGGGACATAGCTTTCTGGGATGGATTGGTTTATTAGGTTTAATAGGATGAAGATTGGAAATTCTAGGAAATCTGCTGCATTCAGCTGGTAAATTATCAGGGGCAAGAATAGTAATTTTAGTTTCCTAAGCTGTATTTTGATGGTGTGTGTGTGTGTGTGTGTGTGTGTGTGTGTGTGTGTGTGTGTGTGTGTGTGTGTGTGTGTGTGTGTGTGTGAACTGGATCAAAGACAGTCATATTGGGGCTCTGTGTGTGCTGTAAATGTGGGAGAGTTGGTGCCCTGGTGACATTGCTCAGAAGGGAAGCCATAGCTTATATGAAGTGGTGACTTTAGAATCACTGTTTGTGGAGGGGATTGTCTGGTTGATTTTGTCTGGTTTTGGGAAATGGTTAATAGACATCCTGAAAAGTTTTTTCTTTTTTGATTTTATTTGTTGGAAGTTAGTGCACATGCTTTCTTGTCTAGCTTGATTTTAGGGAAACTTCTGATTTGTTTGTGCATTTGTAGGTTGGCAGGCATTTTAAGTATGTGAGCTTTCCAAGCTCTGTCTCTCAGGTTCATGAGCTGGTTCCTTTCCTTGTTTAACCAGGTAGTTGTATTGGTTTTGAATGTTTTGATTTTGACAGCAGCATGCTCATTTTATATGTTGAGAAAAGCAGTATTAAATAGCTGAACTGTTTCATGTAAATGGGAGATGAAAGGATAGCCCAGTTATATCATTTTAAGCTGGAGATGAAGTTGTCTTTTTGGAAGGAGGCGAGAAATTGTGTACAATGTTTCTGGATATGGATTTGGTTGACAATGGCAAAGGTTGGTAAATGATCACTTAAGGTGTCTGAAAGGGTGCTTTGGTGAGAATCCAGTCAAGAGTGGATTGCCTTTGAGTTAAATAAAACTTGTTGGAGTTGAAATCAGTTGTGTGAAGCCAAATAAACTTGAGTTGTTGGGGGGGGGGGGGGGGGGCAGATTTTAGTGACAGCCAGTTTATGTTCAGGTCACCTATAATTGATCATACTTTGTTATTTACAAACATTTACTGTATGTATATGCCCATTTGCCTGTTTTTTCCCTGATGATAAATCTCTGATTTAATTGTACTTTTATTTTTTGTTGAATGTGTTTCTTATGTAAAACTGATTCTAGTTATGTACAGCTTACCTTAGTTATACATTGTTTTATTTTCTTTCTCCTTTAACAACTATGTTAATTAATGTTTAGTAATGTAATATTGGAGCTTTTCTCCTCGGGTTTCTGCTGAAAAAGGGCTTTGCCCAGTCACACCAACCCGGTTAACAAATTTCAAATAAATAAAATAAATAATTGTTTCCTGTAGAATGTTCTAAACGATCCATCACAGGAGTTTTGTGGTAATGAAAAGGTTGCCCAGGAGTACGTATAAGCCAACCAGGCATATAATTTTGAACTTGTTTAGTTCACTTAGGGAAATGAGCACATCAGCATTGCTGAAGGGGGTGGGCTTGTAGGGTATTGAGAGAATTTTAGGGAATTCTTAAAAGATTAAAGCTATACAAGTTGCTTTCTTGTATAGTCTGTGAATTCTATGAATGCTATACCTTCACATTTGATTTCTTGGTTAAAATAAATTTCTGTGTCATCAATAATGTCTGGATTGTGATGGGCTGTCCAAGCATGTATTTACACTGGCTTGTAATGGATGCATCTAAGTTTTATATTAAAGAGGTGCAAGCCTATTAGTTAGCTTTATGAGGGTTGTTAATGGGGTGAAGGAGTTGGGGATAAGTGGGGGAGAGTAGATAAGTCCACGGATAAGAAGAATGTCACCACATAATTTTAAAGCCTGACAGAGGTGCTAATAAAACTTGAGGTATTGGTGGAATCATATAGCAATAACCCACGCCTGGGTGTGGGTAATGCGGGATTTACCCACGGTTGGCGTGGTTTGGTCCCGAGGGCGAAGCCCGAGGGACCAAACAAAGACAACCGTGGGTAAATCCCGCATTGCCCACACCCAGAAGTGGGTTATTGCTATTATACAATGACATTATTTAAGCAAAGAAATAATTACTTTTCTTAAATAATGACATTGTATAATGCCTCTTTGCTGCCCTTCTGCAGTTGTCTGGTATTCTGCGGCAGTTCTGATGTACTGCGCATGCCTACGCAGTACATCAGAGCTGTGGGCAAAAGCAACGGAGAACGCAAGATCTCCGTTGCTTTTACTGTTCGCTATGTTAAATGGGTTTAACATAGCGAGACAGCAAAAATAAGCACGGAGATCTCCGTTGCTTATTTTAAAGCTGTCTCGCTATGTTAAACCCATTTAATATAGCGAACAGGTTTAACAAAAAGCAACGGAGATCGCAAGATCTCCGTTGCTTTACATTGTGTCGCTATGTTAAAGGAGTTTAACATAGCGAGACAGCTTTAAAAAGCAACGGAGATCTCCGTTGCTTTTTAAACCTGTGCCGCTATGTTAAACTCTTTTAACATAGCGAGACAGTGTTTTATACTAACGGAAAAAGTCCGGGCGACCGGACCTTTTTCCGTTAGTATATTGAGGGATTTACAACGGGCACGCTGGTTGGGCTGGCCAATCAGCGTGCACGTTTTAGAGGAAGAATTGTATAATTTACATTTTGTTCTAGGTTTTAGGCCTAATTTATGGAGGATTCAATTCAGATCACAATCATTGTTATTGTTCTAGCACATTGTTTTACCCCTTCTCTTTCAAAGCAAGTAGAAAAAACATAAATAAAGTCACTTCCTGCAGGAGTTAGGAGAGACTAGTGGACAGGCAAGGTTAGTTCTATTAACTAATGCTAATTTGCTTTTTAAATATATTCATTCCATAGGCAGGATAGAGTCACTAATAACAAACTTCTCATTGTGTCTCTTCCCTGCATATCTGGATACCAGTTATGCTCAACAGTCAGCTCCGCTGTGGCCTAACCTAGTTGCAGACCCCACACCAGAAAGTAGACCAGCACTATTGTCAAAAAAGGCCCAGTCACAGCTAGGGCAGGTGGCATAGGCTGCAGGGGACAGAACAGTGGGCAGCTACCTGACCTGGATGGAAAGCCTAATGAAGTGGATTGCAGATTATTCCCAGACTCAGCTGTGAAAATTAAGCCATAATAGGAGATTGAGGCCCATACCACTGGTCACACCTGATCCATCATTTGGTATGCGTATGGGAATGTGTCTCTGGTTTGATGAGGTGCATGCCTCTCACAACCCACTGTATCACCAGCCTGAAGTGATATCTTCCTGTTGTGTTATATCCCATACCTTGTGCATTGTATAATCCTCCCATCACCATTTGTCTACCCTCTGCCTGTGTATTTGCATCCCATGTCTATCTATCAAAGTATTTGCACTTCTGTGTGTGTGTGTGTGTGTGTGTGTGTGTGTGTGTGTGTGTGTGTGTGTGTGTGTGTGTGTGGTGTGTGGGGGTGTGTGTTGGGGTGGTGCGTGTGTGTGTGGGTGGTGTGTGTGTGTGGGTGGTGTGGGTGGTGTGTGTTTGTGCTGTGTGTGTGTGTGTGTGTGTGTGTGTGTGTGTGTGTGTGTGTGTGTGTGTGTGTGTGTGTGTGTGTGTGTGTGTGTGTGTGTGTGTGGTGTGTGTGTGTGTGTGTGTGTGTGTGTGTGTGTGTGTGTGTGTGTGTGTGTGTGTGTGCGTGTGTGTGCGTGTGTGTGTGTGTGCGTGTGTGGTGTGGGTCTACCTATCCCAGCACACTTGCCTGCCCTGGTGTGGGTCTACCTATCCCAGCACACTTGCCTGCCCTGTTTAATACTCTTTGTTTCCTTACACTTTCTCTCATTCTTTTTCTATCTATATAAATAAAGGACCTTATTTTAAAAAAGGGCCTGCTATGCCTTCTGCAATCCTGCACACTTATGTAAGTTGCTCTTACTACGTTCCCCATTTACCTAATTCCCTATGTATTCCTTTCATAATCATTTATATATCTGACAGGTGTCTACATATGTGGGTAAGCTAAAACTGAAGCTGTAAATACTATATAGCTATACTGCTTTAAGTACCACTGTGTGATATTTCTCAAAAAAAATTTAAGTGAACGAGCAAACACTAGAAGTATACCTACAAAGTAGGGGAAGATGAGAAGCACATGTAGGTTAGCATTTATAGGTATTACTTTATTTAAAAGGGAGGCTGTGACTGTGGAATCTGTGAAATAATTGTGGGCAAAGTGAAATTTGCATTAAATTTGTCTTCCAGAATATCAGCTGTTTGCTTTTGGTCAGAGTGGGTAGTATTATTATAGACTAGATCCAATATTTTATTTATCCTTTGTTGACCAGGTTGATTCCACTATGCTACTGGTCTCTTTTTCAGGTGAGACCTCAGGTGATATTTATACTTTTAGGAGAAATTTGGCCAGGACATTGAGAAACATCCCTTCTCTATTCAATAGGTGTTATGCAATTTTTACATCCACCTGAGCTACCACCTATTTGTTGGGTGTTTTGAACTTCTTGATACAGTTTAGCAAAGGTTTGTAGTTACTTTTGGTTTCAGTGGCTATATTAAGATCATCTTCAGCTTTGAGCTTCTATAATTATTCCATTAAGCTCTTTACTATTTTACTTGTGTACTGTTAAAGTAAGTAGAATGAAACTTCTTATAATTAAGTAATTTCTCTCTTTTTGTGGAATGTATTTATACAGGTATTCCACCACAGGGATCTATATTTTAATTTCTCATTATAATTAGAGTGGAAAGGGAACGCACTATCAATACAATTATTTAAGAGAAAGTAGAAGTCAGAGGCATGTATAGCTGCTTTAGCACTGGGATCCACAGGAGAAGGATTACAGCATGATTGATTTAGATCATCAAGCAACTGATGAAGGTTTGCTTTTCAGATGTCCTAAATACAGGGGTATTTGCAAGGAAAGTATCACCAATTTTAAAGGAAAAGAACACCAATTTATGGCTTCATTTAGCAAGGGAATATGATATAGATAGAGAGCTGTGGAAGACGTGGCCTTATTTTTGAGGATAAATCTAGGGTATTCTAGCCTCTGATAGGGCAGTTGAGTATTTGTACAATGGAGTTGGCATTTAATATGTCAAGAAGCATTAGGCATGCTGACCCTTGGCAGTGTAGTTCAGCCATGTTATCAATGGGTAGCTAAAGTCCCCAGTAGAAAGGTGTTGTGTTAAATGGGATTTCAACTAAGATGTTAAGATACCTGTCATACACAGAAGGAGACATAGATGTTAAGATACCTGTCATACACAGAAGGAGACATAGTGGGTGTTCCATAGTTAGCTATGCAGTGGAATTTAATTTTGTTAAGAGTAAATTGGACATAAAGGAGTTCATATTTGATGTCCTGCAGAAATAAATCATTAGGTGATTATATCCTAGACAAAAGTAATATTCCCCCACAATTGCCAGAAGGTCTGAAGATGTGATAGGCAATAAACTCAAAAATAAAGTGAGTACTTTCATTATTTTGAAAGCATGTCTCTTGTACACATATATGTATGTGTCCAAGTTGCATGGAAGCCTGTTGAATTACATATGGAGCGACACTTAATGCTTTCAATTTGACAATTATTCCCCTCTGTTGAATAGCGTCAAAAGCATTAGCAAGCTCAGGATAAGCAGTATACATTGTTAATGTTTTATCAAGTGCTCATATTATCTCTTCACTGTTTAGAAGACAATATTTCCCTTAAGAAACCACCCTGCTATTCCATATTGGGTCTATATTATATAAGCGAATGCAATGAATTGTGAATACTATATAACTGACCCACAATCCCTAAAAACCCAAAATGTCAAATACACAGATCAGTGAATTTTTTTTCCCCAGGGAAAAAAATTGCTGATCCATACAAAAAAAATTAGCAATTCATTGCATTCACTAAAATAATAGGGACCCTCCATATCTAATATAATCAGGCTCACTGTTCATTTTTAATACGTTCTGTTATAACTTTTTCTGATTTTACACAGAACAGTGGCTAGGATGATAGGTTTAAATTTGTTTGGATCTGATACAATCCCCACCTTTATGAAATGGCACTACTCCTGCCTGTCACCATAGGTCAATGACATGTTCATTTAGTTGCATTTTAGTTAATGTAAGTGACAATAGTTTATTTTGGTTTTCTTGGATTCTGTGTACGAAACCACCACGTATGTTACCTCATCTCACAAGCTTTGTGTTTTAATTTTACTTGTGGCAGCAGTCATCATGACTTGTAATATAAAGGACGTCCCCTTGTCCTTTTAGCAGTCTGACATACTTCTTTACTTTGAAAATGGCACAAATGTTTTCTGCAAGGACATTTGCTCTGTCCTCTGGTTGGCTGAGCATGTCATTGTTTACTAATAACTTGCAGTTAAAATGTTCTTTTAGTCTGAAACAGTTAACAGTACTATCATTTAAAATGTGTCTGTATTTTTTGCCTCATTAGTTTTGTTTTGTTTATAACTCTGGAGATATGAGCTGTGTTCATAAATGAAGCTTTGATAAGAAAAGAAAGTGATTTTACTTAGGTGCAGAGTTATCTTTTATGACCTATAACCATTAGAATATTGCTAGGCAAGCATGAGGATCATAAAAGGCCTAGCCATGAAAACCTTTACTGAGATGTACCTAAAAGTCAGGCCTTCCTTTACAAGCATTTAATAGTCTTCACTCCACAAATTAAACAGATCAGTACATGATAACCCTGGTGTAAATTTGTGTCAACCCAGCCTCATATTAACGCTAACCTTAAAGACAGTCACAGTAGTACTTTGTTTAACTTGCAGTGGCTACTTCTTCCTTAGGCTGGTAATACTTTGGGAAAGGAACCTACCTCTCCAAGTCTTATTTATTTGTCGGTATAGATTTAAGTCTGTAGTTTGTGTCTGTGACGCTACTAGTTTTGCATACCACTAGGAGGTCAGGAAAGATTGTTTTTCATGGCTTGAAAATGAGACAGAGTTCACCTTGGAGCAGACTGTATTTAACCGAGTACAAAAAGAATCGTCCCAATCTATCAGTATAGCTGAAGGATTTAAGCCATTGAATTTTGTTGGTTAGAAATGTCTGGAGCCTTTCCAGTTGAGCAGTATGCAGTAGATATATACATAACAAATGGGGCATTATATTTAAAAATGGTATAATACGGGAAGAGTACATTGGCAGGGTGATGTATTTGGATCTTACCTATGTCAAGCAGAAGGATTTCCTAACTATAGTAGGAACAGGATGACTAAATAACAAAGAGCTGTTCACGTCTCTTATGACCACATTTATCTGAAGAGTAATACAATTCTTAGTGAAGATTTAAGCCCCTTGTTCTCATAATGATTGAGATAGTGGAGTACGGAGAAGGATGTCTCAGACACTCTGGTCTGTAATGGCACAGTAATCAAGACTGAGATCTCCCTTCAAAAGTCTCTAAGACACTGAATAAAAGGATAGTTTCAAGACTGTCCTGGTAGGTCAGGGACATCGTAATTATATTTTTTTCAGTTCTGCTCACAACTTCTGCCTTATGCCTCTATCAATAATGCTGCTAGCCCTCCAAAAACAAAATACATTAAACTAAAACTAAAAGTGCAGTTTGTTCTTTTATACAGTTTCTTAAATCAAATACACATTTTTCTTTAACAATTATTTTACTCTCCTAAATACTAATTCTTGCAAACATTAATGCTAACAGAGCAGCATCTCTTTCATTCTCACTATAGTATACTAACTGTAGCAAAAGTGCTCCTCCAAAAATGCAGATACAGTGCCAGAAACCAAAGAATTAAATATTAAAGCCATCTTTATGTGAAACTAGAGCTACTGGCATATAAGTGCTGGTGGAAACAGTTTGCCTGCTTGGATTGTTATATTTTGAGCTCAGTGACCACAGCACTTCAGTAACTTCTGTTGCTGGTGCTCATAGTTAAATGTCCATCATAAGTTGTGGATGAGCTTCCTGCAGGGCTGATGTCAGTATTTGAAGATGTCACAGAAGGTGTTGTGTTTGTGTCATCAGTGATGAACATTCTAGTGATTTAGAAGTGAGTTCAGCACAAGGCAGCAGGATGGACATGCACAGCAAAGCAAGTAAATGGATATTTGATTTTGTTCGAACATTTTCAAGCATTAAAAATACATTTTTTCACTGATCTGTGTTTATTGGTTGCAAATCTGAGGTGTCAATATGTATATCAAACCTGGAGGTTTTTTTTTTTTTTAAATGTTGTATTCAGTACATTAGTTATGGATTTCATATACATGGAAAAACTTTATTTTTTTTCATAAACATTAGTGAACATTAAAGTTGGAATTAAATGCCTTTCAGCATGTTACCTGGGAAATGGGGGGGAAAGAAAGCAGAGTAAAGGCGGAAGGTAGAGATGGCAGGGAACTAGGTAGGTTCAGAAGGAGTAAAATAAAATACGAGAAAAGTAAAAGTATATGGAGAAAAACAGATAAAGGCCCAATGACTAAATTGCTTGACTGTTTTCTGGGAAGCAGCAAAAACTTTACATGGGATTTTACTGTTTGTATATGTATTGGTATGACCATCTATTACAAAAAAGGGAGGGTTCATATTTCTCATAAATTTCTACAAATTTTATGTACTTTTTTTGCTGTGGAAAGTACACTGACCTTAATGTTAATATTGAGTTTATATAAATTTCCTCATCAGATTACTTTACATTGTGATTTTTGTCTGTGAGTTTTACGTATACGTGATTAAGTACCTCATTATTTAAACAGAGTTTGTATAGTTATCCATTTTCCTAACGAAGTCTCAGTTTGGAGTGACTTAGTTGAGATGAAATTGCTTACTCTTTTATTTATTATTTTATGTTATTTCCATTTCATAGTGGGACCCCTATCACCCAATGTACAGCATTTCAGGACTGCAGCACCTTCTTTAATCCTGCTCTGCAAAAGTAGGATGTGACAAGGGTGTGAGGCTCCACATTGGGAAAAGCAGCACAAGTTACACTATGGCAAGAGTTCATTCCATTTCAAGTGCCCCCAACATGGTGGGATGGGACCTGAACTCAGCATCATATCAAAATCACATCCCATTAAGAGTGCTGTACCTCCTCTCATTCTGACCTACTGTGGCAGGATAAGGGGAGCCAGAATTTGTCAAGGGTCCTCACTCTGATGGTACAAAAAAGGTCATAAAGATCTCCAGGAAGAGTAGGCAAACCCCAGCTACTCTCGTGTAAGTGTGCATGCACTTATGTTGGTCTATTACTTGGTGTGAATGGTGGTGTACGTCATTACTATTTCTTTGGAGTTAACCGGTACATTTTAGCATGAAGAGTGGAGTGAGTGGATCTCTGTGGCTGCCTTGATAAGACATAGAAGGTTGTTGGTGTGTAACAGCATTGCTGCTAAAAGTCAATCTATCTGTGAAATGCTATTATGAAGGTTGCTTGAGTAAAGAGTTGTGTATTCATCCAAGAAATGAGTATACCAAGTGAAGGGAATGCTTTTTGGTGTACTGGTATGTTGAATGTGAAGTGAGCACTACATACATGATAGTAAGTGTGTGCTTCCTTCAAGCTACCATCAACATGGACAGAAAGGATCTCAGTTTATCATCTTATTAAGAAGGAAAAGAACTGCAACTCTGGACAGCAGCACCCCCTTATGTTTCTGTAGAGCCTATGTAAGAGGCAAAATGTGTCCTATCAGGATGGGAAGAGCAAGTTACCTCTCAACTGTACAGATTTTTGCAGAATGTCCAGATTTTTGCCTCATATTTTTGGTGCGTTTTTCATAAAATTGTGGTTTTCTGGCAAATTAGTGGCAAATCATTAAAGGCTGATGTTAAAAAATAATGATACATTTAAGTTTCAGACTTCATAACCTTCAAAAATGCAAGCTAATGCAAAACTTGTTGTTCTATCAATGTTCTAAGTTTGTAAGAGCAATATTAAAATTTGTCCCTATTTTTAGGCATTTGTTCCACTTTTATATATGGCTTTGTCCAGATTTCTTGCTCTAAGATATTGAGAGGCATGAGAGCAACGCTCACTTTAATGAACATCAGCTTTCTTTAAAAACCTTACAACATGTAGACTGACAAATTCATAGATATTCCAAGGCCACTAATTCTCATGACCATTTTTGCCTTGACAGTATTTTCTCTCAGGCAGCACCTCCTTTCTCCAGGAGGGCCACACCACTCAATCCTGCAATAAATTTGTGGATTTCCATCCATTCATTTAGTCTGTATAAAAGGAGATGGTGAATCTCACTGCTTCACATGCAGGGTAAGTTTATTCTAGAGGTTTGGCAGGTGCTGATTTATTAATGTACCCCTCCATCATGCCTCATTTAGCTGTTGGTGAAGATTTGTACTGAAGAAGATACTGAACTTCCCAATAAACAGGGGTCCAGGACAATCAGATCTCCTATTCAGTAAGTGAGACCGAGATTTCCCCTCAAAAGTCAATAAGACACTGAATAAAGGAATAGAGTTTCCAGTCTCTCATGGTAGCTCAGGGACTTTATAATTGCAACACTTTTTCAATTCTGTTCACAACTTCTGCCTTGTGCCTCTGTTAATAATTCTTATAACCCCCCAACAAACATAATTATGGATAAAAATGGTTCCTGAGGCACATCCATCTGTTAAGTTTGCCCTTTTAGACATAATTTCTTAAATACAATGTGCATTTTTTTTGGGAGATAAATTCCTAAATACTAATTGTTGCAAACTTTTAAAGTGTCAGAGCTACATCACCTCTCTGTGTTTATATGCATCAGCTACAGCAGAACCTTCCTCTTGCAGAGCAGCTACAGTGGCACAAAAACAAAAATATTAAAAATCATCTTTCTGTGAAATTTGAGTCAATGGCATGGCAAGGAAGAGGTGGTGGAAACGGTTCACATGTTTGGGATGTTTTATTTTGAGCACAGAGATCACAGCATACCAGTAACTTCTGTCTCAGATGCTAATAGCTCTGTTATTCATAAATTGTGGGCGGGGCTTCCTGTAGGGCTGATATCAGCATGTGAAGATGTCATAGAAGGTGTTGTGTTTGTGTCATGACTACTGAACATTCTAGAGAGTTTAGTCAGTTGGAAGTGAGTTTTGGCACAAGGTAGCAGGTTGAAAATGCTCATCAAAACAGGTAAATGTATCTATGATTTTGCTTCTCAACATTTATTAACATTGATAAATATATCTTCTCATTAATCTGTGCTATAGTCTGCAAATCTAAAGTGCCTGTATGGGTATTAAACTTGGAGTTTTTTCTTTTTAATATAGTCATGACTAAGACATTTATAGATTTCAACTACATGGAATATTTTTCAAAGTTTTCACACAGACTACTAAACAATAAAGTTGGAGTTGAACACCTTTCAACATTATTGCCATGGGGACTGGGGAAGGAAGACAAGCAAGGTAAAGAACAGAGAAGGTTAAGAGAGGCAGGAATGGCAGGGAATTTAGAAGTTAAGAAGTAATAAAGTAAAACAGTAGATGTAAAATAGTAGCATATGGATAAAAACAGATAAGGGCCTTAGGGCTAAGTGGCTTGACTCTTTTTCTGGGAAGCAGCAACAAATTTACATGACATTTTACATATTAGTTTGTTTCTCCCTGTACTGGTTTGACCATTTATTATAAAAAAAAGAGGTAAATTTCTACTAATTTTATATGTGCTTTTGTGTAGAAAGTACATGGAACCTTAATGCCGATATTAATATCATATGTATTTCCCCATCAGATTACTTGACATTGTCATTTTTATTTGTGAAATTCACATATGTGCCATGAAGTAGTTTAAAGAGAACTGAACTAGGTCATATAAGAGTCAGTAACTTTTTGGCAAAATAAAAATGAAAATCACCCCGATACTAATGTTTGCAAAAATCTAGACAATCAAATTTATGTCTCCTGAATGTTTTTCCCACCTATGCATTTGAAATAATGAATCCATTTATACGTATCCTGCTTTTAAAACAAAATCCTAGAGTACATTCACTGGAGAGTCAGTTGAAGGGAAATGTTTTTTTTTCTAAAACTGCTTATGCTGTTTCATATTGTAATGCATAATCTTTAGGCAACACAAGAGACCAGTTTCATATTCAAATACAGTCGGTCCATGTTGGAAATGCTGTGTGCTGTACTGCTGCTACTTGATTTCTAATTTCACATGGGCTTGTGATTGAAATGATAACAGTACCAGTTTCATGGGCTACAGCATAAAATGATAATGATTTGCATTAGTAAGCTGTACAGGACATGATCAAATGATAACTGTGATTTAGGTCATGATGAACTAGATGTGGGTTTTAGCTAGTATGGAGTTTGCACACTGTGTGAGATTTGCGGTACTAGGTGTGGGTTTTAGCTATTATGGAGAACATAATGTGTCTGCTTTTTGGAAGACTGACATCTCTTCAAGTTGATACAGAGTTAAACCACTCTGATGGTGGACCATGGTTTGTTAAACCATTAACATCTGTTTTTCTGATTATTCTGTCTATTATAAAAATGGGTGAGCCAGCATTAAGCTTTCAAACCCACTCATCTGCATTTTAGTTTATTTAGTTATTTATTTGAATTGGTTTTCTGGGATAGAGCACTGATCAATTCTGACCAGTTTCCATGGTATATAAACAATTACAAGGTAGTAATGGTATCATCACATTATTTTCCAAGTAAACACAGAATGAACGTAATATACAAATCAATATATACAAAGATTACAGAAAGATGGCTAGTCGTGGGTGTATGTGGCATATCAAGGGTTAGATCAGACTTGACAGGAAAAGTTAAGGGTTCATCTTAATTATACAACAGGATGGGGTGCAATACATTTGGCTTGAACTTCTATATGAGATTTTCAACAGTGTAAAGATGTTTGGGGTATTAAGAGGTGTCTTTAAGAATGGAAGAGAGGAATTCCTGCAGTTAGGGACCTAGTATTGAGAATAAATGTCCAGAAGTGTACATTTTATACTAAGGAGTTTGCAGAAGTCATGAATAATTATGCTTCTTGAGGCTGTATGAGGGGGTTTGTCTTATTAGGTTAAAAGTTCAGAGGTGGAGAAACTGTTCATGCAGGAGTTTGAACAACTGTCAGCCCAGGAGCAGAGATCCTCTTTGCTTAACAGGGAGACATTTGGCTTTTTCCAAAGTTTAGCAGTGGTGTCTATTTCTAGGAGTGTAAGTTGTACACTGATAGATTTTGTTTGAGATAGACTGCATGGGAGTAGCATTCTGAAGCAATAACTAAGAGACCACATTCAAATTGTGGGAGAAGAATACCTTCCCCTATTTCTGATCACAAGGAATGCAAGAGAAGGAGGGATATTTCCGTGCCTAAAAGAGGAGAGAGTTAATATTTTTTGTGTGCTATCAAGATGTAAGGTTAAAGTGAGACAGGTGGTCTAACCATAATCCAAGATATTTGAAAACAGAACCTGTGTCAGTGAAGTTTTGTTGTGATCTTGGCATATGAGGGAATTTTGGGTTCTGCTAACTTTTTGTCGAGTGCAAAATAGCATAGTTTTTAAAGAACTGGGTAGCAGGTTTTTCTTAATCCCTTGGAAATACCTGCATGCAAACACACTGAAATGAAATGAGAGAGTGGTTTGAGTTTATTTTCTGTATTTCACTTTTATGGACAAGCCTTTGCTTGGTTGTGGATTATTTTGTGGACTGCTGCCTTTTTTAACATTCATTGGGCACTCTTAGTTTTGAATATGTTTAATATAAAGACATGGTATTGTCATTGTTGCTATTTATTTATCTTTGTATTTCTTTCTGCATTCATTGCTTACTCTTCATAGGTTCATAGGTAGGTACTAGGCTATCGCCCAAGGGCCTACACAAGCCTAGCCAGCAAGGTTCCATAGCTTAAGCCACCCAAGAAAGTTATTTTCCTGTGCCACTGTTCAGCAGAGACACAGAAGTAATCCCCGGGGTGTATTTCTTATTTCCCATCCACTCATCAAGAATTTTCTTGAAGAGTGCTAATGAAGAATTTTGCTTGACATAGATGGGTAGCTTGTTCCAGAGTATAGGAAGTCTCTGGGACAGGAATCTATCCCTCCAGCGTGTCCTGTTTATTGTGGTGACAAGGTTTAGGTCCCTCGGGCATGTAGCTCAGAGGGATTGGGATTTTTTTAGGTGTAGCATGTCCAACAGCTCTGGGTTTGACATAGCTTTATATGTTAGGCAGAGATCACCTCGGAGTAAGCAGTATGCTATGGAGTAAAGCTGGAGTTTTCTGAGGTGGTCAGTGTAGGGCATTTGTTTGAGGCCAGTGATCCTCTTTGTGAGGTACTTCTGTGGCCTTTCCAGCTGATGCAGATGTCTTGTGAGGTACATTCCAAAAGGGGCGTTGTACTCTATAATGGGTCTAATGAGTGATGAGGAGAGGGGAACAATGACATGTAGATATGGTGTCTCTCATCTATGTTTAAGGCTTTTATGCTATGAGGTGCTAATGACACGTAGATCTAAGGGAGGTGTGGAAAGGTAATATGATGTATTAGTTTATTACTCCACCTTGCTTATTCAGATTTTCTTAGCTATAACATGTTAACTGCTGTAACACTGAACATTCTTGTAATAGGAAAGCCATTAAATGTATGTTCAAATGTGAATGGAAGTAAATATGTTGTATGTTATGAAACTGTTAAAGAAAGGAAAACCCCTCTCTGGTCATACCTAGGTCACTTTATTCATCTGTAGCACAGGGGCAAGGGACTGATACATTTTCCTACCATTCATATTTACAAAATGCCTCCCTCTTCAGAGATCCTTTTTCAGCATAATAATCACTGCTTGCACACACTTAACAGCAGCACTTTCTTAGAGAAAACAGTTAAACTTGCTAAACTGGAAATCTAACCGGCATATGATATGCTGTTACAATTAAATAACTTCTAATCATATTGCTAAATGGCATTAGTAAAATGCCAGCCTTTAAAACCTCTCACTGATTCCATACAATTAATATTGATGGCTTTTGTTGTAATCCTTTAATATCATAATGTCATGTTATTGTAATATTGCTCGCATCCGTCAATCTTTCACTTTTTTCAACTATTGATGTGCAGTGTCCATATAATTGTCTTCAGTAATTTTAATGTAATCAGGAGTTTAATTCAGCTAGTCATCTACCTTGTGTATGCAGTAGTATTCAATAACATGGATGTAACCTGATGCTTTTCTCCCAAGGACACCACTGAAAAGGGGCAGTCCTGCTTAACAAATGCAAATAAATAAATTTATACCTGAGCACAAGTTGTCGCCTCACAGTAAGACACTGTCTGGTTCGATTCTCAGCTAGAGTGTCTTCTGCATGGAGACCTTCATTAAAGGTTGTGCGTCAGGCCTGGCAAGCCGGTACGTAAAAATCAACTGCCAATCATTAGTGGACCGGAGTTCCGCTGTGGCGACCCCAAACCAGGAAAAGCCGAAAGACACAAACAAACAATACCAGAGCACAAGGAGCCTCATCCACCTTCCATTACCTGATATGGGAAATTGTGTGTGTGTGTGTGTGTGTGTGTGTGTGTGTGTGTGTGTGTGTGTGTGTGTGTGTGTGTGTGTGTGTGTGTGTGTGTGTGTGTGTGTGTGTGTGTGTGTGTAAAATACACTACCTGCTCTGTGTGTGTGTAAAATACACTACCTGCTCTGTGTGTGTTTATGTCCCAAATATTAGAACCTGGGGGGAACTTGCTCCTCTACAACTGTCCCTCTGTGCTTATGCTGTTTCATATTGTAATGCATAATCTTTAGGCAACACAAGAGACCAGTTTCATATTCAAATACAGTCGGTCCATGTTGGAAATGCTGTGTGCTGTACTGCTGCTACTTGATTTCTAATTTCACATGGGCTTGTGATTGAAATGATAACAGTACCAGTTTCATGGGCTACAGCATAAAATGATAATGATTTGCATTAGTAAGCTGTACAGGACATGATCAAATGATAACTGTGATTTAGGTCATGATGAACTAGATGTGGGTTTTAGCTAGTATGGAGTTTGCACACTGTGTGAGATTTGCGGTACTAGGTGTGGGTTTTAGCTATTATGGAGAACATAATGTGTCTGCTTTTGGAAGACTGACATCTCTTCAAGTTGATACAGAGTTAAACCACTCTGATGGTGGACCATGGTTTGTTAAACCATTAACATCTGTTTTTCTGATTATTCTGTCTATTATAAAAATGGGTGAGCCAGCATTAAGCTTTCAAACCCACTCATCTGCATTTTAGTTTATTTAGTTATTTATTTGAATTGGTTTTCTGGGATAGAGCACTGATCAATTCTGACCAGTTTCCATGGTATATAAACAATTACAAGGTAGTAATGGTATCATCACATTATTTTCCAAGTAAACACAGAATGAACGTAATATACAAATCAATATATACAAAGATTACAGAAAGATGGCTAGTCGTGGGTGTATGTGGCATATCAAGGGTTAGATCAGACTTGACAGGAAAAGTTAAGGGTTCATCTTAATTATACAACAGGATGGGGTGCAATACATTTGGCTTGAACTTCTATATGAGATTTTCAACAGTGTAAAGATGTTTGGGGTATTAAGAGGTGTCTTTAAGAATGGAAGAGAGGAATTCCTGCAGTTAGGGACCTAGTATTGAGAATAAATGTCCAGAAGTGTACATTTTATACTAAGGAGTTTGCAGAAGTCATGAATAATTATGCTTCTTGAGGCTGTATGAGGGGGTTTGTCTTATTAGGTTAAAAGTTCAGAGGTGGAGAAACTGTTCATGCAGGAGTTTGAACAACTGTCAGCCCAGGAGCAGAGATCCTCTTTGCTTAACAGGGAGACATTTGGCTTTTTCCAAAGTTTAGCAGTGGTGTCTATTTCTAGGAGTGTAAGTTGTACACTGATAGATTTTGTTTGAGATAGACTGCATGGGAGTAGCATTCTGAAGCAATAACTAAGAGACCACATTCAAATTGTGGGAGAAGAATACCTTCCCCTATTTCTGATCACAAGGAATGCAAGAGAAGGAGGGATATTTCCGTGCCTAAAAGAGGAGAGAGTTAATATTTTTTGTGTGCTATCAAGATGTAAGGTTAAAGTGAGACAGGTGGTCTAACCATAATCCAAGATATTTGAAAAACAGAACCTGTGTCAGTGAAGTTTTGTTGTGATCTTGGCATATGAGGGGAATTTTGGGTTCTGCTAACTTTTTGTCGAGTGCAAAATAGCATAGTTTTTAAAGAACTGGGTAGCAGGTTTTTCTTAATCCCTTGGAAATACCTGCATGCAAACACACTGAAATGAAATGAGAGAGTGGTTTGAGTTTATTTTCTGTATTTCACTTTTTATGGACAAGCCTTTGCTTGGTTGTGGATTATTTTGTGGACTGCTGCCTTTTTTAACATTCATTGGGCACTCTTAGTTTTGAATATGTTTAATATAAAGACATGGTATTGTCATTGTTGCTATTTATTTATCTTTGTATTTCTTTCTGCATTCATTGCTTACTCTTCATAGGTTCATAGGTAGGTACTAGGCTATCGGCCCAAGGGCCTACACAAGCCTAGCCAGCAAGGTTCCATAGCTTAAGCCACCCAAGAAAGTTATTTTCCTGTGCCACTGTTCAGCAGAGACACAGAAGTAATCCCCGGGGTGTATTTCTTATTTCCCATCCACTCATCAAGAATTTTCTTGAAGAGTGCTAATGAAGAATTTTGCTTGACATAGATGGGTAGCTTGTTCCAGAGTATAGGAAGTCTCTGGGACAGGAATCTATCCTCCAGCGTGTCCTGTTTATTGTGGTGACAAGGTTTAGGTCCCTCGGGCATGTAGCTCAGAGGGATTGGGATTTTTTTAGGTGTAGCATGTCCAACAGCTCTGGGTTTGACATAGCTTTATATGTTAGGCAGAGATCACCTCGGAGTAAGCAGTATGCTATGGAGTAAAGCTGGAGTTTTCTGAGGTGGTCAGTGTAGGGCATTTGTTTGAGGCCAGTGATCCTCTTTGTGAGGTACTTCTGTGGCCTTTCCAGCTGATGCAGATGTCTTGTGAGGTACATTCCAAAAGGGGCGTTGTACTCTATAATGGGTCTAATGAGTGATGAGGAGAGGGGAACAATGACATGTAGATATGGTGTCTCTCATCTATGTTTAAGGCTTTTATGCTATGAGGTGCTAATGACACGTAGATCTAAGGGAGGTGTGGAAAGGTAATATGATGTATTAGTTTATTACTCCACCTTGCTTATTCAGATTTTCTTAGCTATAACATGTTAACTGCTGTAACACTGAACATTCTTGTAATAGGAAAGCCATTAAATGTATGTTCAAATGTGAATGGAAGTAAATATGTTGTATGTTATGAAACTGTTAAAGAAAGGAAAACCCCTCTCTGGTCATACCTAGGTCACTTTATTCATCTGTAGCACAGGGGCAAGGGACTGATACATTTTCCTACCATTCATATTTACAAAATGCCTCCCTCTTCAGAGATCCTTTTTCAGCATAATAATCACTGCTTGCACACACTTAACAGCAGCACTTTCTTAGAGAAAACAGTTAAACTTGCTAAACTGAAATCTAACCGCATATGATATGCTGTTACAATTAAATAACTTCTAATCATATTGCTAAATGGCATTAGTAAAATGCCAGCCTTTAAAACCTCTCACTGATTCCATACAATTAATATTGATGGCTTTTGTTGTAATCCTTTAATATCATAATGCCATGTTATTGTAATATTGTTCGCATCCGTCAATCTTTCACTTTTTTCAACTATTGATGTGCAGTGTCCATATAATTGTCTTCAGTAATTTTAATGTAACCAGGAGTTTAATTCAGCTAGTCATCTACCTTGTGTATGCAGTAGTATTCAATAACATTGATATAACCTGATGCTTTTCTCCCGAAGACACCACTGAAAAGGGGCAGTCCTGCTTAACAAATGCAAATAAATAAATTTATACCCGAGCACAAGTTGTCGCCTCACAGTAAGACGCTGTCTGGTTCGATTCTCAGCTAGAGCATCTTCTGCATGGAGACCTTCATTAAAGGTTGTGCGTCAGGCCTGGCAAGCCGGTACGTAAAAATCAACTGCCAATCATTAGCAGACCGGAGTTCCGCTGTGGCAACCCCTAACCGTGAAAAGCCGAAAGACACAAACAAACAATACCCGAGCACAAGGAGCCTCATCCACTTTCCATTACCCGATATGGGAAATTGTGTGTGTGTGTGTGTGTGTGTGTGTGTGTGTGTGTGTGTGTGTGTGTGTGTGTGTGTGTGTGTGTGTGTGTGTGTGTGTGTGTGTGTGTGTGTGTGTGTGTGTGTGTGTGTGTGTGTGTGTGTGTAAAATACACTACCTGCTCTGTGTGTGTGTAAAATACACTACCTGCTCTGTGTGTGTTTATGTCCCAAATATTACAACTTGCTCCTCTACAACTGTCCCTTTTGATTTGCAGAAGACATGCAGCCTTACTTAGAAATATCTGTTTAGTTTACTCCAGATACATGAGATTCTTACTTCATCTTGGGAAGCACTGCAGACTACTTATAAGGGTGCCACATCCTGTATTAAAATAAACGTTTAACTCTCCCAAGAGAATTTTCTAACAAAAGGTGTACCTCACAAGGCTGCCTGCTTCCACTCACTTTATTTGCTCTTATGATAAAATGCACTGCAATAATGATAAAGGAGAATGATGAATCTTGATATTTTAAACCCAGGGTCATAGGTAGACTGCTGCTCCTAATATCAACTTGTAAAAGATGCCATACCCACAAGAGAAAAAGGTCAGAGCTTGTAAACTGTCATTAAATAATTGACTGCTAAAGAGACAACAAATTACCACAAAAAAGTAAAACAGGCAGGCAGTCCACAAACTGCCTAGGAGTGATCAAACTGTTAACAAAAGTCTGACAGCTTATGAGGTGTCATTACACAATCATGATTACGTATAGACAGTGAGGTGGACAATTTCACAATGCTGTGTTCCTAGGACAACAGGGCACTTAATTCAGTTTCTATACCTCTTGTTAATCTTAGAGCATAACTGGATTGTTAATCTTTATGCTGATGACATCTTTCATAGTATCCCCTTGCTTGAGAGCACTCTGACACACACATGGTTTACCTCCATCTTTCTGTACAATAAACTGAATCAAAATTAATATTAATCCAGTATACTACTATGTATGAAATTGTGTCTGTATGTGTATATGCATGAGATGCCATGCATACACATATTTTTCTGTTATCCGACATTTCCTAATTAACACTTCAGTATATTCTGCAATTAATTAACCACCCTGATATACAATTAAATACAAGAAAATATCCATTAAAACACATACATCCCACAGATATTTCAGTCCATGTGTTTTCAAGGTCCCCAAGGCACAAACTCAGACTAAGAAACACTTTGATGATCACATGCAGTCATGACACTTTCCCATTTCTAGTCACAACTACCACCTTTCATTTTAGATAATTCTTGTAACCTTCCAGAAGAAAGTAGGTCTGCAAGGGGTCCTTGGGTTAGCCCACCTACCTGCTTATAAAATAAATAAAACTGAAGCTAAAAGTTCACTCTGCCTTTTAATTATAACTTTTTTAAATAAAATGCTCAAAACATAAAGTTATTTCCTTATATATTTCTTGCAGAGTTTTATACTAATAGAGCTGAATTTCTATTTATTTTTATTTAATTATGTATTTATTACATTTATTAACAGGATAAGCAAAACGAGCTGTAGGCCCCTTCCAGCCACAACCAGGGACAAGAAGGCAGAGACAGCAACAACAGCTACAGTTAAAATCATAAACGAAAAACAAAAACAGACTCCAAATAAGGAATCCACAACAATTGAAGTACAAGCAGGTCCACCACAGGATGAGGGTGACAATAAGGCTAAGACCACGAACAGGTGTAAAGGAAGCTGTTTAATACAAACACACTGACTGAGCGCTTTCACCAGATAAACTGGTATCATCAGTCTTACAAGATGATTACACCCAGCATACTCATTTATATCATCATTAAAACCAATTATTCAATTATTAATTCCTAAATTAATTGCATCTCTTAAAAAGATACATTTGAACTAGCAAAAACACACTTAATATAAAAATATATATATAAAATATAAATGTAGAAAAAATATATATATACGTATGTAAAGTAAATGTCACGAAAATCAACCAAGACTTCTAACCTAACCTTGTTCATTTACATATACAAAAAGTTGCTTAAAATATATAATGTAAATTACTGTTGTATATAAATGCAATTAACAAATATACAATTTGAACTTCTACTATAGTAACCTACATAGAAAGTATATATAAATGAATTCAATAATGTAATGAATTTTACATTTACAATTAATGTATAATTGGTATAAATAGACACAATATAGCAAATTCATCATTAATAAACTACAACCATCATATAAGTCTCTACCATGATTCAGACCTAAATATAATTAGCTCTGTACTTTAACAGAGGTTTTAAAGATATACTTTCGTTAATCCCTGGAAATTTTGTAGCATTTAACCTAATCTGCCATTCCATCTCCCGGAGGGCTACAAGGTTATTGACATCACCATAACTGTCAGGTTTTA
Organism: Protopterus annectens; assembly: GCF_019279795.1. Classification (NCBI taxonomy): domain Eukaryota; kingdom Metazoa; phylum Chordata; order Ceratodontiformes; family Protopteridae; genus Protopterus; species Protopterus annectens. The sequence continues at coordinate 632,350,071 of NC_056731.1, forward strand.
TCCTGTCCACTACAAAAAACAAAAACTTTTTGAATTGGCAACAAGTCCTGGTGTGTAAAAAAAGGGCATTGTGGTCATCCTTTCTTCTAATGGAACCACAATGTTCCCTAATTCTCTCCTTCAAACATCTCGTAGTCTTACCTACATAAAATGCATTGCATGTCATGCAAGAAGCTACATATACACAATTGTTTGTAACACAATTACAACATCCAGGACATGCAATTGTACACCCATACCCTACCACTGTAAGATTAGAACCTTCTGCTATGTATCTACACCATTTGCAACAGCCACATCTGCTCATTTGTGATCTCATAGATACATCATTTTTCCTCTCCAAAATGTCCTTCAAATTGTTTCCCCTACTAAACACAATCACAGGGGCATCGCCCAAAATTGCTTTTAAACCTTCACTCAAAAAGTAGTCCCATAAACTCTTTAAATTTGCACAAATTTCCAAAGAGCAATCATTATATTTCAAAACAAACTTGGGACCAGTCTTGTCCATACCAATATTATTTATATTATTTTCTTCACTATTGGGCTTAATAATGGCTGAACACATACCCCTTGTTTTCAAAATCGGGACATATTTACTTCTCCTTTTCTTATACACTTCTTTTTTGATTTTAATCAGAAGTGTTGATGGATAGCCCCTCTCCAAAAATAAACCAATCAGTATATACATCTCATTTTTGAACTCCTCATCGTCACTGATCAACCTAGAAAGACGAACCATCTGGCCTTTAACCAAGCCTCTCCTCTGATGCATCGGATGTCAACTAGTGTAGTGCAACATAGAATTGGCATAACTAGGTTTCCTATAAATACTACTTAGAAACTCCGTTTCATTCTTGGAAATCCTGATGTCTAAATAATTGGCATGATCACAACTCCAATTGTATGTGAATTTAAAAAAAACAGAAATAGAAGTTATGTCCTTACCATAACGTTCCATGTGGAGTGTTCATCTCGCCTTTGTTCTTACACATGGGTTCGGAGCCGATCCTCGGCTCCGTGTCGGCCGCCTGCAAGCTCTGCATCGAGAAGAAGCTCGAGATCACCTAATACCCACAATCCCCCTCTGCCTTTACCTCAGATCTAGTTTGCAAACAAACCAGCAGCCAGAGAGAGCACACTCATACAAAAATTTACACAATCAAGAAATCATCTATATACATATATATATATATACACACATGTGCATCATACAAATACAACCACTGCAAATGCAGAAGGAGAATACTCCAGACCAGGCACCAAATTGAACGTTCTTCCTGTGGGTGGGAGGGTGGGAATGTAAGAACAAAGGCGAGATGAACACTCCACATGGAACGTTATGGTAAGGATATAACTTCTATATGTGAGAGTGTTCAATCTCGCCGTTTGTTCTTACACATGGGTAGCGTCCCTAGCTCCATGTTCTTGAGGAACTCACGGGAGAACGTTCTTGAGCACAGTGGAACCAAAGGTTGCCCTATCCCTAGAAACCCTGTCCACTTTGTAATGAGAGATGAATGTATGCGGTTTAGCCTAAGTAGCAGCTGCACAAATCATGTCTAATGGTAGGCGAGCTGCGAGCCAAGGATGTAGACACTGATCTTGTAGAATGTCCTTTAGGTTTGACAGATAAGGTTTGATTAGAAGACTCATAAACGATATGATACAATCAGTTAGCCATTTGGAAAGAGTTCGTTTGGTAACCGCTACACCTTTCCTGCTGTCAGCAAAAGCTACAAATAGTTGATCAGATTTCCTGTGATCCTTTGTTCTATCCAAATAAAACCTGAGTTGTCTATGGACATCCAATTTGTGTAACATATACTCTAACTTATTAGTGTGATTCTTGAAAAAGGTGGGTAATTCAATGGACTGATTAATGTTATTGGTAGAGCAAACTTTGGGGAGAAAGGATGGATTAGTGCGAAGAGATACTCTGTCAGAGTGGAAGATCAAATAAGGGTGTTTAATAGAAAGAGCCTGAAGCTCAGACACTCGCCTAGCGGATGTAATGGCTACCAAGAAGAGAGTCTTCCACGATAAAAACTTCAATGGGCAAATGGAGGCTGGCTCAAAAGGGGGCAACATCAATTTAGATAGTAAAAGGTTCAGATTCCAAGGTGATGTAGGAGTTCTAACTGGTGGTCTAATATGAAAAGACCCTTTTAAAAAGGCCTTACAAAGTCTGTGAGCCATAACAGGTGCCCCACATTCTTCCACATGAAAGTTGGAAATGGCAGCCAATTGCACTCTTAAAGTGGCAGGAGAAGCTCCTTCATGGAACAATTCTGTCAAAAACTCCAAGATCTTGTTTAACGGAGCTATTACAGGGTCCAAATGATGTGAATTCGCCCAGAAGACGAAACGCTTCCATTTACTGGTGTAGGTCTTTGTAGTGGAAGCTTTATGAGAAGCCACTAATATATTCTGAACTGCCGGTGTAAGAGAGTCAGACCTGGCTAGAAAGGGAAGCGGAGCAGCCAAGCTGCTAGATGGAGTGATTCGAGAGATGGGTGAGGAACTCCTGACGAGTGAGTCAGTAGATCTGGCTCTGGGTCCAGAATCCAAGGTCCCCGAATGCGGTGTTGCAATAGAAAGGGGAAACAAATTTGACGATACCAGAATGGGGCAATGAGGATTATCGTCCTTTGAAGGTTGTTGGCTTTCTGCAGAAACTTTGCAATCAGGGGAAAGGGAGGAAAAGCACAGGAGACCCGGGGCCAATCGTGCACCAGCGTCCTGGGGACTTCCCTGGAGGGGTAATAGGGCAAAGTAGCTCCTGCATTTGGCGCTCATTGAGATGCAAAAGATCGCAGGAAGGCTGGCCCCACTTGCGAAAAATCCTTCGCAATTGACTGTTTGAGGACCACTCGTGAGGCAACAGGATTGCTCTGCTCAGCCTGTCGGCTATGACGCTGGATGACCCCGGATGTGCGTTGCGATCAGAAAGCGACCCGTGGACTCCGCCCATTGCCAAATTCTCATGGCCTCTCTGCATAGCTGATAAGACCTGGTTCCCCCTTGCTTGTTTATGTACCAGACTACAGACATGTTGTCTGTCTGAACTGCAATAGTCCCTAGAGGAAGAAGGGGAGCAAAGTGTTGCAACGCTAGAAACACTGCCCTCAACTCTAGAACATTGATGTGCAGATTGTACTCCAAATTGGTCCATTCGCCTTGGACTGTCTGTCCCTGAAAAATGCCCCCCCACCCTATCAGGGAAGCGTCCGTGGTTATTGTCGCTATCGGGCGCGGTAGCACAAATGGTCTTCCGCTGGAAAGGTTGCAAGTCTGAAGCCACCAGGTTAGGTGTGATTTGCATGTTTTTGTAATCAGAATTTCGTGTGTTCGAGGTAGCTGTTTGAATGACCATTGTGCAAACAGTAGCCATTGTAGAACTCTCATGTGCAGTCTTCCTAATGGTATCGCAATGAGAGAAGCTGCCATGAGACCCAAGACCTTCAGAACCAGCTTTGCTGGGGATTTTTTGGATGACAGGAGGAGAGAAATGTGGGTTTGTAGTGAGACTATCCTTTCTGGAGGGAGTCTTAGTGTTAAATGACGCGTATCTAATTCCGCTCCTATGAATAAGATATGCTGTGATGGCTGTAGTAAGGATTTTTCGAAATTTACGGAAATTCCGAGGTGAACACAAAGTTGTAGAGTGTAATCCCTGGCCTGTATCAGTTGACGCGGGTGGTGGCAGAAAGGAGCCAGTCGTCCAGATATGGAAACACCTGGAATCCTAGGCGTCTCAGATGAGACGCTACCACTGCCATGCATTTGGTGAAAACCCTGGGGCTGAGGTTAGACCAAAGGGCAGGGCTCAAACTGATAGTGACTGGCTCCCAGCCGAAGCGCAGTGATCCCTGGACGCCCTGGCCATTTTGATGTGGTAGTATGCGTCCTTCAGTTCTTTTGAGCACACCCAGTCGCCCTTCTGTAAGAATGGAAGGATCGATTGAAGCGTGACCATTCGAACTTTTCTTTCTTGACAAAGGTGTTGAGGTTGCTTAGGTCCAGAATCGGCCTCCAATCCCCTGTCTTCTTTGGAACTAAAAAGAACCTTGAGTAAGTTCCGAATCCTATTTGGTCCGCTGGGACTGGTTGGATGACTCTTTTTCTAGCAGCTTTGAAATTTCTATAGCTGCTGGGTCTCGCAGATGGGGCGGCACATCTGGGAGTCTTTTCTTTGGAATGGGAGTGGATAGAAAGGGTATTTTGTAACCTCTGGTAACCACGCTTTTTACCCAGTTGTCTGTAGTAAGATTCTGCCAGGCCTGAGGGTATAAAGCTAAGCGACCCCCGACTGCCTCCAGAGCAGGACAGTCGGGCCTCCTCTCAGGAGTGCTGGAAGGGTTTTCCAGGGGGTGTATCCCTGTCACCTTGGTTTTGCAGACCCCCTCTGCCGCCAGGGCGGCGTCTTCCACCTCTGCCCCCTCCTCTGCCTCTAGAGGGGGCATCACATTGTGTGCCCGGGAAAGATCCTTGGGGTTTTCGAAACCACATTTTTCCACCGCGTTGCCCTTTGGGGTACGGTCTGGATGGGGTGGAAAAACGGACTCCGACAGCAGACAGAGTCTTTCCCTCTTGTTCACACCGGGTAAGGGTCTCCTTTACTTTGGGGCCAAAGAGAGTGGCACCATCAAATGGGGCATTAGTAAAGGAAGACTTGAAGGCTTCCGCAAATGAACATAAGCGCATCCCGGATTGTCTGCGGAGAGCAATCGCTGAAGCTGCTGCCCTACTCGATCCCTCGGCTGCGTATGATATTAGCCTCATGGATGAGTTCACAATGGATGTAAGGGTATTGAGATGTGCTGTAACTTTCTCTGAAACAGCAGCATCTGTAGTATCCTGGAGGGTATCTCCCAGCTCTTTGATTAGATCCCTCTGTAAATGTTTAAAATGGGTCAAATAGTTCAGGGATCGCATAGAAAAAGCCGCTGAACTAAAAATCCGCTTCCCGTATCTGTCCATAGTCCTGGAATCTTTGTTAGGCGGATGGACAGATGAGGAAGATTCCGACATCTCCTTTTTCGTGGCCGCTGCCACCACCATGGCGTCCACTGGAACTCCCTTTGTGAGGTAAGCCTTGTCCTGGGGTGCAGTGATGTACTTATTAGGCTTCCTAGGGACTGGTTCCACCGTGTAAGGTGTCTCCCACGCCCTTCGAGCAATCAGCTCCATTAACTCATCGAAGGGCGGAGTTACCCAGGAGGAGGAAGGGCGAGCACCGAATGCCTTCAGCAAGACTGACTCATCCTCAGAAGGGGGAAGGGACTGCCAATCACCTCTCTGCTTTAGGATCTCCAAGATGTCAGAAAAGGAGACATCTTCTGAAGGTGACTTTGGGGACCCTTCTGACTCATCCAAGTCAGTATCGGATGTCAAAGATTCTTGTGGAGAATCTAAGTGTCTCCTCTTACACAAACTTTTCCTAGGGACTTCTTCGGGGGGAGCATCCAAAGAAGCCTCCGAGGAAGAGGGGGCACCCTCCAGGAGTGGCTGAGATACCGGTGCTCGACGCTTGGATGTGGCCGTTGGTGCAGAGGAAGATAACGGTCCTTTATGGGGAGGAGAGGCTGCTTCTACTGATGTGGTTGTCTGGGTAGACAACACCTTCCTCATGAGATCGAAGGCCCCCGGGTCCCGAGTCGAGGTATCTCCCGGTTCCGAAGAAATGGGAAGAATCCCCAAAACAGGCACCGAAGGCATCGACCCCGAGGACGGAGCCGAATCGATCCAAGCCGAGGCCCCAAGAGGAAGAGTCGGAACCGAAACATCGGTTCGACTCTCGGCCCCGGAAGCAAGGATGGATCTTCGGCTCCGAGACTCCGGTACCATATCCGACGGAGTCGAGGTGAATGGAGCCGACCGAGAAAAGGACGGTTCTGGCACCGAGGGCTCCACAATCAGTAGATCAACCTCTTCCGGCTCCAAGGACTGGACAGGTCTCGGAGGAGGAAGGGATGGAGATAATGGAAGGCCTTCAAGTTTCGACACCAATTGGGTGGAAACCGAGATAAGTTTGGATAGGGCCGTATGCTCCAATAATTTCTGCACCACCCGGTCCACATCGGTGTCGGAGAGGGGCTTGGAAGAACGGGTCGAAGGAATCGAAGATGGAGCCGACCTCAACAGTGTCGGGGGAGGGAGCTCCATCACCGGTTCCAAGACTCGAGGCTCGGAAACTGACAACAGTTGAACACTCGGCCCTGAAGTCTGTGGAACCGGTGATCTAACTTTAGCTGAAGAGCTCGGAGCCAATGACTTGGGCTCCGACATCTTCGATTCCTTCGAGGATTTGGATGCCTGGTCAGAAGCATCCAGAGCCTCTTGAAAGGAAGGTTTTAACAAACCTCTATCCATTAGTTTTCTGCGCCTATCTGTCATGACCCTCCCACTGAAAGAATGACAAATAGAGCAGTCTTCTTGCAGATGGAGAGGGCCAAGACAGTAGACGCAGGAACTATGATTGTCAGTTACTGACATCTTTTGCCCACATTGGCAATGCTTAAACCCCGATTTAGCCTTTTCAGACATGTCACTAATGAAAAAGGGAAAAGTCAAATCCAGTAAAGTAGTCATGTCCGGTGAAATTGTCAAATCCAGTAATGTAGTCAATCCGGTTGTCAAATCCAAGTAAGGGGTGGTAGGCCCGAAGAGAACTCTAAATAAGTTTTAACAAACTTAACGGAACCGAGTATCCCTCAACCTTACCACACACACACAATATATCACTAAACAACTTTATATAATAAAAGTACCAAGAAAAATACAAGAATAAATTCTTAATCTTATCTTAGGTGCTCGAGCTCGACCCTGTGATGCGAACGCTGCAGCGGCAAACTAGATCTGAGGTAAAGGCAGAGGGGGATTGTGGGTATTAGGTGATCTCGAGCTTCTTCTCGATGCAGAGCTTGCAGGCGGCCGACACGGAGCCGAGGATCGGCTCCGAACCCATGTGTAAGAACAAACGGCGAGATTGAACACTCTCACATCAATTGTTTAAATAATCAATAAATTCCCAGACACTGACATCATCACCCTTCCATAAAATAAGCAGGTCATCACGAAATCTATTATACAATAATATGTTTTTGTTAAACCTAGAATTAAGAATATTTTTTTTTCCCAGGCCAACAGAACCAAATTGGCATAAACTGGGGCACACTTGGCACCCATTGCTACCCCAGTTATCTGCTTGTACCTTTCCCCTTCAAAAGTGAAGAAATTATTGTTAAGCACCAGTTCCATGAGCCCATGACAAATTTCCAATTTCTCAGAGTCAAAACTCTTACTAGAATATAAACTGTCATAAAATAATTCTAGGCCCTCTTGATGAGGGATGACAGAAAACAAATTAATGACATCAATTGTCAGAAAACCAAAGTTACCCAATTTTGAAAAATCAACCGAGTTCAATCTTTCTAAACAGTGCCATGAGTCTTTCAATATATGTCCAGCATCCATTACAGCTTTTTTACAATAAAAATCAACAAAAGCAGCTAAAGGTTCAGTCTTAGAACCTTTTGCTGAAATGATAGGACGAAACTGTAAACATTCAGCTCCCTTATGAGTCTTAGGTATGCCAAAAAATTTTGGCATATTAGGGAACTTCACTGCTAAAAAATGAAAATCAGCTTCATTGATGGTTCCTTGGTATAAAGCATCTAGCAAATATAAATCAATTCTCTGATACGCCAAATTAATCTCGTGAACAGATACTCTACCATAGGTGTTGTCATCATTCAAGATTCTCATTATTTGACCAACATAGTCTATATTATGCATGATGACCATCCCCCCACCCTTGTCTGGCCTCATGCATCTAAATTGGCCTGTTGATGTAAATTCTTTAAGTACGGCCCTTTCATTGTTAGTCAAATTATCGACATAAGTAGCCCTTTGCAAACACATTCTCCTCAATTCATATTCAACCATTTTTTCAAAAATACTAATCTCCTTATTGGGAGGTGGCACAAAAGTACTTTTCCTTCAAAGTACATTAACTTGAGATACTCCATCTTGGGTATTACTACCAGAACCAGATGAGTGAAAATAAAGTTTCAAGTTAATTTCCCTCACAAATAACTTGAAACTTTTTAATAAATGCATAGTGTCAATATAAAAACTTGGCACAAATTTTTCACCCTTACTAAACAATTTAAAGTGTGAATCATTAATGACTAAATCAGTGTAGTTATATATGATGAACCCCATTTCCTTTTTAATACTGTATTTCATACCCTCATTTGGAATAAATGTCACATTACTGACACCTTGTGTCTCTACACCAACATTACACAAATCAAATCCCAAATTCTCATGTACCAGCTCACTTGAAGAATTAACTTCCCTGTTGACAGGGATGCCCACCAGCCCTTCATCCACTACATTATCTAATGGAAATATTGAGATGTTACCAAATTCACATTCTTCCCCCATGTCAGCCCCAACATTGGACTCACACAGTTTGCCACTGTTGACTACTCCATATTGAAAAGTACCCATTGTATTATTGTCATGTTGAAACAAACCTCCTTCAGCACCAACAACATTGTCAGCATTTTCGTCATGAATAACAAAAAGACAGCTGTCACTACAATCAACATTTGTGTCAATGCCCATACAGGTGGATAAAGATGTAAATTCATCACATTTCCCCTCATTAACTTTACAGTTTTGAGAGCAAGGACAGTCAGATAAAAACAAACCACTAATGTCTTCACACACAGAAAAATTAACTAGAAAGTCAGAGGTGGGAGGTATTAATGAAAATTCATTCCCCTCCTCCCTGGACTCGATTGATGGAATTGTCCTTGGTGTCGCCCCTTGTTCAAAAGTCTCGGACCTCCAGGCAACTCGCTCGCCAAAAATGTCCTCACCCTGACATTCATCAACACACTCTTCATTGTGGCTGTTAGAATCAAACCTAGTATGTATTTCCTTGTGAGGTTTGACTAGCTTACGTCCTGGTGGATATGCTGTCCCAGTTTTGTATGCAATGCAGTCCCTATTTCATTTTTTGTTTTTGATAGCCTTATTCTTATTGACAAAAATGTTGACATTCTTGGTGACCCTCTCAAAATGATTCTTATGCTGAAAAAATAGTAAATCTTTAGTAATGTTTGTATCCAAACTGACAATTTCCTCACGAAGCTGCTTAAGTTTAACTTCATTGTGACTTAAAATAATGTCAAGCAATTCCATACCTGTCCTTTGGTATAACTTGATCAATTCCTCGTACGCTTCCGAGTCAGGATCAATCCCCGTGGGTAATTTCCATATACGTAACCCCATCGGTATCTGCCCCAGCTCCTTAGATTTAGTTAAAAATAAACTGTCCAACTGTACTGCACGAAACTTGGTACAAACTTTCTCATATTTGAAAATCTGTTCTCGTAGCGTAAGAGGTTGCTGGTTAGTTGGACCCACGTGTTCTCCTACAGACGAATCACAATTCACGTCTAACATAGGAGCTTCCAACCAGGAAATAATATTTCGTTGCTGGGTGTTGTAGTCCATTGAGCCCGATGCTGATGCTACAGCAGTACTGGAAATATTAACACCAGTTTGATTTCGCCCAACGACTCCACTATAAGTTGCCGTAGGTTTTACCCTTTGTCCCGGTGTAATATCGCGGGAAGAATGCATAGTATACAGCTCTACCTGAGTCTCCGTAGGGCTGTTGATGGGAGTAACATCGTCCTTGACACTCTCCTCCTCATAAAGCCGAACCAATTTGCCCAACACAGTAGTAAGTTCCTTGAGTAATGCCTCCATGCTCTGATGATACCAGTTTATCTGGTGAAAGCGCTCAGTCAGTGTGTTTGTATTAAACAGCTTCCTTTACAACTGTTCGTGGTCTTAGCCTTATTGTCACCCTCATCCTGTGGTGGACCTGCTTGTACTTCAACAGTTAAAATCATACCTCTCAATTGTACAGATTTTCACAGAATGTCTTTATTTTTGCCTCATATTTTTGGTCTATTTCTAATAAAATTGTGGTTTTCTGTAAAATCAGTGGCAAATCATTTTAAGATTGAAGTGAGACAATGACATACATTTGAGTTTCAGACTTCATATCCTTCAGAAAAATTGATATTAACGTGAAACCTATTATTCTATCAACCTTCTAAGTTTGTAAGAGCAATATTTAAAAATTGCTCATATTTTTGGGCCTTTGACCCCCACCCCCCCGCATTATTTATTGCTTTGTCCAGATTTCTTGCTCTAAGACATTGAGTTATGGTCAAAATGCAAGTTGAATTTCCACTAAAAAACAATCATAGCAAAAATGCATGTTGCATACACAACAAAACAGCAAAAAGTCCTGAATTAGTAGAGACAACGTCAATTGCATCAAAGTCCTAGTTATTATTTATGGATGTAGGTCTTTCGTTATATGTACCATTTAGTAAAGAATTGCAAGAAAACCCCAGCCAAGCTCGAGTTTTCACTGTGGGATACCTTAAACAATCTGATATATGCCATGGCCCTCCATTAAAGGAGGTTTAAGGTACCACACAGTGAAAACTCTATCTTAGCTGGGGTTTTCTTACAGGTTTTACTGAATGGTTTGTGTGTGTGTGTGTGTGTGTGTGTGTGTGTGTGTGTGTGTGTGTGTGTGTGTGTGTGTGTGTGTGTGTGTGTGTGTGTGTGTGACCTTTTTACCCTTTGGTTTGGATGTTAGCTAGTTGGGATATTTTGCAAACACATTAATCTTCTGGGGCATCAGCTAGATTAAAGACCCTGTGTTTCTGAAGTGTAGCCAAACTATCCAGTTATACTCTGCTGATGAAGTCAATAAAAGGACCAAAACATGCCTGTCCAAAGCTACCAGGATTTGGCTTTATTGGTCTGAATGTAACCATAAATACATATAAAGTAAATAAGTCATGGACATTCAGAAGCCATGCAGCTGAAACACTTGATGACCTTAAGGGGTAATTTGCATGTATCCCATGAGCCTCCATTACAAGAATTTTAAGGATGAGATCTCAACTGTATAGCTGTGCCAGTGGGGAGTCTTATTGGGAATCTGGAGAAAGAGGGAGAAACCAGACCCAAACTGACTGACCTCTGTGTGCTCTTAAGGGAAATTGCATTTTACTGTGTGTGTACTTGTCATCTTCCCAGTAAGTACGTTCCGACTGTTGCCAATGATGAGGATTAAGGCTCCTTGATTACTGGGCCAGTGCAGGGGAATCACATTAATTGGCTGGCAGTGGTGGGATAGCCACATCACATATTAATTGGCTTGTAGTGGTGGGATATCCACATATTAGAATTTAGTGGTGTGGATATTGAATTCCTGTAGCCTGCAAACAGTGGTCACTAAGGAAGATGTTTGTGCTCTCAATCAGCCACACAGTCAACATTCAGAGTTTCATATCACAATTGTTTTATTTTTTGTTAGCTTAGTTAATTATGGAGAGCAGGCAAGCATGTCAGCAGAGTATGGTAAGATGACTAGGAGCCATTTGGCTGAGATGTGCCAGACAAAAGGACTGGTGCGTGCTAACCTGACTAAAGCAGAAATTATTGCAGCCTTGGGCATAGCTGCATCACAGACCAGCAATCAGGAGGACAACCAGGCTGGCCTTGGAGATGTACAACACTCAGAAAATGGACAGCACAACCTTTCCACAGAGGACTTAAAAATCCATCTCCAGTTAAAGAGACTTGAACTGGAAGCAAAACGTTTGGAAAAAGAAGCAGCAGAGAGAATGAGATGTTTGGAGGCTGAGGAAAATGAAAAACTGCAATGTCTAGAAGCTGAGGAAAATGAGAGGCAGAAGCAACATGAAAAGGAGATGCTGACTCTTCACCAGGGTCATGGAGGTAATGGGAAAAGGAATAACTGAACCCCAGAAGTAACAAAGGTCAGTACATGTTTTCCACAATTTACAGAGGGGATAATTTTGATAGTTTCATTCATAGCCTCAAACTCCAGCTTTACTCCGTCGCATATCGCCTACTCAGAGGCGATCTCTGCCTAACATTCAAAGCTATGTCAAACCCAGAGCTGTTGGACATGCTCCACTTAAAGAAATCCCAATACCTCCGAGCTACGTGCTCTGGGGACCTAAACCTTGTCACCACAATAAATGAAACATGCTGGAGGGATAGATTCCTGTCCCAGAGACTTCCCATACTCTGAAACAAACTACCTATCTATATCAAACAAAGCTCCTCATTAACAATCTTCAAAAAAATATTGATTGGATGGGAGATAGGAAATTCACCCCAGGGATCACTTCTGTGGCTCTGCTCGACAGGGGCACAGGAAAGTAATTTTCTTGGGTGGCGAAAGCCAGGGTACCTTTTTGGCTAGCCTTATATAGGCCCTAGGGCCAATAGCCTACTACCTACCTATGAACCTATATGTTTGAAAGGGTATGCAAACAATATAATGTTGACCAAGGGCTCTGGGTATGGTTCCTGACCCCCTTACTCCATTAAAGCTGTAACTGCTATTTCTAAATTGTCTGGTACTGATTGCTTAAATTATAATACGGTCAAAAATTGTTTGTTAGAATGTTTTAAGTTAACACCTGAAGCTTATAGGAAAAAGTTTTGTGACCATAGACGCAAGACAGATGAAAGTGTGTGTGAATATATTGCTGAAGTAAGCACTTATTTTCATAGGTGGGTGAGCGGATGTCAGGTCACCACTTTTGAAGGGCTGGCAGACCTTTTGATGAGGAAACAAGTCCTTAGCACTTTGCCTGAGGACATGAGAGTCTGGTTAGCGGATACAAAATGTAACATAGCAGATGAGTTGAGGAAAAAGGGAGACCTATACCTAGCAAGCAGGGCATCACTGCACAGGAAAAGGATATGCAGTGCTGCTCATGGGTCAAAGGGAACAAATGGTTGGCAGCCTAGACTGCCCCAACAGAGTCCACCAGTAGCAGGGGAAGCCAGTAGTCCAGGTACACATCTAGTACCAAGGGTTAAATGCTTTAAATGCAACTGGTGGGGCTACATAGCATATATATGTCCACAGAGGCAAGGTGGGTAATAAAAGGTGGGAGAGCCAGTAAGTGGGAATGACAGAACGCCAGCAGTAAATTGTCTTGAAGGCAACAAGGGTACAAAACTACCACAAGAGGTTATATCCTTACTAAATGGGCACCAGGCCACTGCTAAGAGAGACACAACCTCTGATCTAACCATTGTGAACCCTACAGTGGTTAAAGAGGAGCACTACTCACTTGAGCAGTCTACTCCAGTCAGAGCTTTAGGAGTGACGCCATTCCAGATACCTTTGGCTAGGGTTCACCTTGACTGGGAGGGTGGAAAAGGAAGCCATCAAGTAGGTGTGTTTGAGGATATCCCTGAAAATGTCTTGATAGGGAATGATTTTGATAATGCAGTAACTTGTGTGCATGCAGTGACATGCATCAGGCTTGGAGACAAGCATATGGGTCTGGTAGCCTGGGGGAAACCCAGACAAACCACAGACTTGAAGCCAGAACTGGTGTAGTGATTACTTCAGAGAGGGAGCTACCCTGTAGCAGTGAGACTGAAGGTGAGCCACAGCTGCTTGTGGGTATTGCTTTTCCCTTGGACAGAGTGACTGCAAGGGCAGAGGTGAGTAGTTTTACCTGGGTTGACAGTGAGGCACTGTTGTCAGAGAATTCCAGACTTCCTGTGGAAGGGGAGCTGGGTACGGTTACCAAGAGACAGTTGAGACAGGCTCAGCTCTCAGACCCTACATTACAAGGCCTGAGGGAGGTAGCTAGCGAGGCACCTGATTCTCAAGGGAAGAGGGGATCTGTATATTGGGACAAAGGGTTACTCTATAGAGAGTGGACCCATGTGGGGGGGCTAGAGGGTAGTGTCCAAAGCTTACTGTCTGGCACTTCTAGCCATAGCCCATGATATTCCCTTTGCAAGTCATAAGGGCATAAAGTATACCAAGAGCCATGAATGTCAAACAATGTGAACACAAGACCAAGAATCACCAAAGTCCACAGCCACAGTACCCAAATCTCCAAAAAATGTGGTTAGAAGCAGTAGGTTGAGAACAGCACATTTATTGGTACGAATCTGAATCACACCAAACAGTAACAAACAATAAACCAAGCGCTTTCGCTCGGTTATTACCGAGCTTCTTCAAGGTTAAAAAATCTGTTGTGTAATCAGCCATGTTAAATACTAAATGCAACATCACGACATTTATATTTAATTTATTTTTTATGTGTTTTTATTTGTGTTGTAACATATTATATATTTTTATTTTTGGCATTACTGGATTCAAAGTTGAGTTTGAATTTTGGATTGGAACACATATTTAACATTTAATGAAAGTTTACACACACTGTATTTTTAAGAAACTGATTAGGGATGACTCACGTGTGTGGGGGTGTGTGTCATGTGATGTTGCATTTAGTATTTAACATGGCTGATTACACAACAGTTTTTTTAACCTTGAAGAAGCTCGATAATAACCGAGCAAAAGCGCTTGGTTTATTGTTTGTTACTGTTTGGTGTGATTCAGATTCGTACCAATAAATGTGCTGTTCTCAACCTACTGCTTCTAACCACATTTTATGGAGATTTGGGTACTGTGGCTGTGGACTTTGGTGATACCAAGAGCCATATTATGCAGAACTTTTATAGGCCTAGGATTTCTACAGATGTAACAGGGTACTGTAGGACCTGTGAGTAGTGCCACAAGGTAGGCAAGGCAGGAGACGAAGTGAAAGCTCCTTAAGTTCCACAGGGAAAAAGTATATCCTAGTGGTAGTAGATTATGCTACCAGATACCCTGAGCCGGTGGCTGTATCCTCCAGAAAAGATGCCAAATGCCTTGTTAGAGATTTTCAGCAGGGTAGGCTTCCCAAAAGAAATAATGACTGACAAAGGTACCAGTTTTATGTCAGACCTGTTGTCTTGTCTGTGGAAGCACTGTGGGGTAAAGCACCTAAAGACCACCCCCTACCATCCCCAGACTAATGGTCTGGTTGAGAGGGTAAAGAACATGCTACAGGCATTTGCAGGCCAGTTTGAGGGAATGGGACATATATTTGCCCCATCTGTTTGCTTACAAGGAGGTGCCCCAGGAATCCACAGGTTTTTCACCCTTTGAGTTTCTGTATGGGCACAGAGTGGAGGACCTCTAGATTTGATTCAAGATGAGTGGTTGGATGATTGTAAATCCTACAAGAAGTCTGCTGTGGCATATGTTCTAAACTTCAGGACAAGCCTCAGGGAGCTCATGGGCTTGGCTCAGATGAACCTGGCAGAAACTCAACAGCAGAAAAAGGTCTGGTATGACAGGAATGCTCAAGCTAGAGAGTATGCTGTAGGGCAGTAGGTAATGGTTCTAATTCCTATCAGACACAACAAGCTGCAGGCAGCTTGGGAGGGACCCTTCAAGGTGGTAAGGAAGTTTAGTGATGTTAACTACATGGTAGAACTGCTAGGCAGGAGGCAAGGACATAAATTAACATATGTTAACATGATGAAATCTTACCATGATAGTGAGGACCTTGTGCTGAGTATTTGCAGTGGATGGCAGGAGGAGTCTGAGGGGGATCTGGTGACTGATCTGCTCAGTGAGGCTCGGACTGACACTTCAGTGGAAGGGGTAGTAATGTCCCAGCAGTTATCCCCTACCCAGGTTTGAGAAATCTGAGCAGTGTTACAGGAGTTTGGGGACATGTTCACTGGGAAACTGGGTGCACCCAACTGGGTGCAGCACCATGTGGATACAGGACACCAAAAGTGTATTATGCACCCCGTTTATAGGGTGCCTGAGACAGTCAAACAGACTGAGGGAGGGGATACAGGAAATGATGGAACTAGGGGTAATCCAGGAGTCCAGCACTTTCTGGGCCTCCCCAGTGGTACTGGTACCACAGAAGGATGGCAGTACCAGGTTCTGTGTGGACTACAGGGAATTAAATATTCACACAGTCAGATGCTTACCCCATGACTAGGACAGATGAAGCCCCAGAACAGCTAGGTGGAGCTAAGTATCTTACCACCATTGATCTTACCAAGGGTTACTGACAGGTTCCCTTGACTCCCAGTGCTAGAGAGAGATCAGTCTTTGTGACTCCTTTCAGATTGTATGAGTTCAAAAAGATGCCCTTTGGGATGAAAAATATCCCAGTGACTTTCCAGAGGCTGGTAGATCATATCCTGGTAGGGGATTTCACCCTTGCTTACCCAGATGATATTGCCATCTATAGCCATTCCTGGCAAGAGCACCTTCAGCGTGTCAGGTAGGTGCTGGGCAGAGTACAGAGGGCAGGGATGACCATTAAGTCCAGCAAATGTCAGGTGGGTATGGCAGACATCTCCTACCTGGAACATAGAGTGGGGAGTGATGAAATCAAGCCAGAACCTGCCAAAGTGGAAGCCATTCAAGCATGGCCTGCCCCTGTTACCAAAAAGCAGGTGAGGGCATTCTTAGGGACAGCAGGGTACTACAGAAAGTTTTCCCCAATTATAGTACCATAGCTGCTCCTCTCACAGACCTGACAAGGAAAAACATGCCAGATAAGGTAGCGTGGATCCCAGCATGTGAGCAGACATTTCAGAAGCTTAAAGGAGCTTTGGGATTACCCCCTGTGTTAGCCAGTCCAGATTACAGCAAAGAATTTGTTGTGCGGGTGGATGCTTTAAACCATGGGGTGAGGGCTGTAGTCAGCCAAGTTTCCTCAAAGGGAGAAGAGCACCCAGTGGTATCTCAGTCATAGGCTCTAACCCAGGGAAGAATGCTATGCAGCTGTAAAAAAGGAATGCCTAGCCATAGTGTGGGCACTGCAGAAACTTCAGCCTTATCTGTATGGAAGGAAATTCACTGTAGTTACAGACCACAATCCCTTAACATGGCTACATCAAGCCAGCCAGCAAAATGTCAAGTTACTAACGTGGTGCCTAGGGTTGCAGGCATACGATATGACAGTGAAGAACCGCAGTGGGGGTCAGCAATGCCAATGCAGATGGGCTCTCAAACCGGGTATGGGGTAGTGTATTCCCAGATATTCTCACCCTCTCAAGCAGTGTTTCTCAAGGGTCACTTGCAAAACTAGCTTGGGGGGAAGAAATGTAACAAAAGGAGATACTATCAGCCCAGCTATCTGGAATTTTGTAAATAATTATATGCTATTTGTGAATATTAATATGACTTGTATAGAAGTGTGACAGAAAGAGATATTGTCAGCACAGCTCTCTGGAATTTTGTAAATAGTTATATGGCCACTTCAGTGAATTTTTTCCCCAGGGGAAAAAAACTCTTGGCCATTGTTGGGAATTTGCCCTTTTCTCCACTGTAGTGCAATCTCAGAGTTGATATATTTCGTTAGGGGGATGGGGGGGGGTCAAGCACCCCACTTCGTAGGGTCTAAGAGTTTGTTTGGTTGGCCAAGCGATTTTTTTCCCTTGGGGAAAAAATTCGCTGAAGTGGCCGTTCGGAGTTTTAGGACTTCGCTGTTTATGTGTCGATGAAAAGGCGTTCGATGAAAATGTCTTTAAATCAGGTAATATAAACCCAATATCTGTGAGACATATTTAAGCTCTGAGAGTACTTGCATATATATTTGGTGACACTGTGGGCCACTCCTAATAGCCTTGCTGTTGGTCAAATTACCATTTAGATTAACTGTAACATTACACAGTAAAATTGGACACCCTTTGCTAAGGGCCTTAAAGTAGCTGATAAAGGGTTTGTTGTTACAGTGATAATTAGCTTATAGTCTGGGCAAAAGGGGACATAGCTAGTAAACCTGTGACAGCCTTTCCTGTGTGTGTGTATAAATCAAATCTCAGTGTGTGTCAGCTACTTGGGCAGGGACATTAAGCACTTGTTGGACAGGGAGGGTGCTGGAGATCTTAGCTTGGCCACTCAGCTGAGATCTCAACTCTATAGCTGTGCCAATGGGGAGTCTTATTGGAGACCTGCAGAAAGAGGGAGAAACCAGCCCCAGACTGACTGTGATCTCTGGGTGCTCTTCAGGGAAATTGCACTTTACTGTGTGTGTACTTGTCATTCTCCCAGTGTGTATATTCCCCACTATTGCCAGTGGTGAAGATTGAGGCTCCTTGATTACTGGACCAGTGCAGGGG
Organism: Protopterus annectens; assembly: GCF_019279795.1. Lineage (NCBI taxonomy): Eukaryota > Metazoa > Chordata > Ceratodontiformes > Protopteridae > Protopterus > Protopterus annectens. The sequence continues at coordinate 632,368,167 of NC_056731.1, forward strand.
CATCACATAAGGTATCACACAGTGAAAACTTTGCTGGGTTTTTCTTGCAGTTTTTAATGAATGGTTTGTCTGTGTGACCTTCTTACTCTTTGGTCTGATCTTTATAATATATATCTATATATCTATATAGCTATATATCATCTCTCACACTTTAAACATTTTATACATTTCACTTTACGAATTTTATATATTACAGTTTATTTGATTTGAAAATTAATTAATGCAGAATTTTATTTATTAATTAAATTTTTAACCTGATGGTTTCAACCCTACTATATTAACTGAATTCAAGTTTATTGATGTTGGTATTTCATTATACATATTTTTGACAGTTGAAGGTTTACATTTTCATACTTTTGAGATTATAATCTCTTAGTAACTCTGTGTTTATATCTACTGAGTACTTTAAATAGTACAGTGGAAGTTGTGCACCAGTAATATATTCGCACAAAGTTAGGTAGGTGTATGTATATTTATAGTGTATATTTATAGTGATTTTGATATTTATGAGTATAGTTAAATATATATATATATATATATATATATATATATATATATATATATATATATATATATATATATATATATATATATACATACCATTGTTTATAGCTACAAAAAATATATATACTGTTTATACATATGTTATTTTTTTGTAGTTACTTTTTGTATATTTACATTTTATTGGTGCTAGTAACAAATTTTAATTAAAACACTGAGTTAACTGATATTAATTGGAGTACCATAGACTTTTATTAGGAGAAGCTGATTGGAGGTTGGGTGGTTGGAAATCCCGTTATCGTATTGAAACGTGGTTTTATGTTATTGAAATGTGGTTTCATTTTATTAAATGTGGTTCTAATTGATAGTGATTTTATGTCTGAAGAAGTCTTGCTAGACGAAAAACACTTCACAATAAATCTTTTTTCCTGTGAGCAACATTTGGCAGTTATCTTTTGGCTCTCATAACTTCATTTCAACAGTGCTGAGTGGCAAGGCATCCTCCGACCCGTTTTTCTTGGTCTGTTATCTGTGTGCATTTTGAGTTCCTGATGTTTATAAGCAACAGGTACAGAACTTTTCCTCCTAGAGTGCAGCCTGTTTTGCTGAAACTTACTGACATAAAAATATAGAAAAGGAGATAAATCTTGACATTCTTTCTTGGAAATGAGTAGAAGCTGCATGGAAAAAGGATGCAGTGGTGGTGGGTCTAGTTTAAATGCATTGGGTGCATTATTTTGCTCCCAGTGTCCACAGCACCTTAATAACTTCTATCACAGGTGCTCAGAGATAAAGATCTGATTTGTAAGTTGTGGGTAAGGCTTCCTGCAAGGCTGATGTCAGCATATGAAAATGTCAAAGAAGGTGCTGTGTTTGTGTCATCAGTAATAAACATTCTGGTGAGTTTAGTAAGATGAAAAAGGTTTGGCACAAGTGAGTAGGTTAACAGTGCACAGCAAAAGCGGGTAAAACTAAACTAGAGCTTGCATGTGAACATTTACAAATGTTAATAAACATCTCTTCCCACTGACGTGATATTGATGCGAAACTAGAGGTGTCACTCTATGCATATTAAACTTGAGTTTTTTTTTTTTTTTTTTTTAATATAGCATTGAGTAAGTCATCTCTGGATTTCATATAAATAGAAAAAATCAAAATGCTCACACAGACTATTGAACAGTTCAAACGGATTCACTTTATAATCTCGAAATACTAAAATACCGAATTTTAGTATCTTAAGACTATAAAGCCAAAAGCCCAAAAAACAGACACCCACAACCGCGAAATTCAAAATTGCGATCCTTCACATAAACACATCACCACACAAACAAGCACACATACACCTACCTAACAACACTACAACAAACTAAACACACACACAAACGCAACATAACAAACAAACATACCTACCCTACCCATAAGCAGGGGGGCAAGGCCCCCTGCACCCCCACTACTTATATATACTAACTCTGAGGTCACACTAAACACACAAACACAGAAAACCCACCACTACACACACTCACACACACTAAAATCCCTGCCCAATACCCTTACAAGAAAACCACTTACCTGAATCCCCAGCTAAATCCACAAACCGCACCGCATGTCACAAATGCAACAACACCACGGCGGATTCAACATTTACAAATTCAATATTATGCAGTTTCACGCAACTGCACTTTTGACTTTATAGTCTCAAAATACTAAAATTCGGTATTTTAGTATTTCGAGATTGTAAAGTGAAACCCTTTCAACATATTACCTAGTGATCAGTGGAAGGAAGACAGGCAAAGTAAGGAAGGGAGCATGTTAAGAGAGAAAGATGGCCAAGAATTAAGAACGTAAACAAAGACAAAAATGAAACAGAAGATAAGTCAAAAATATCAGGGTGAAACAAAATACAGCCAACAGGCAGCACTAAGTGATGAAGAGAGACAGCAAAAACTTTTCAGGAGATTTTACATCTTAGTTTATGTCCTCCCAATATTGGTATGCCAAAAAATAATTATTTTCATACATTTCTACTAATTATGAGTTGAGTATGCTTTATATCTCATACTTTACAGTGGAAAAGCCTGTAAACAGCACTGCAAAGTACATATAAATTAATGCTTTTAACAATATAACTGTTTCCTATCAGTTCGAAACTTCAGCAGTTCGAACACCATATATTCGAACTGTGAAGTTCGAAAACTGGTAACTCCAAGAGCACTTGTCATTGCTGAAGGCATAAATCGATACCAGAAATACTCAAAAAAACAGGTTTAATGACAAAAATCACCAAAGTTAAGCGCTTTCGTCTTGACTAGCAAGACTTCATCAGAACAATTAAAATGCTGTACTTCCACTGTTTAAATACTCCATTCCACCAATCAAATTCCTCAATTCATTTAAAAAAATACATTCACAATATTTAAATATCTTAAAAATAATATTACAATAACGTTAAAAACACAAACAGAATATATATATCTAAATTATAATTTTTCTGCATGATATCTTAATACTGGCATTATATTAAAAGCATCATTTAAACCAGGAGTATTCGTAGCATTAGTCCTGTTTTGCCACTTAATTTCCATCCTTTCGAGTTTATTTTTCCAATTACCCCCCTGGGATTTCACAGATTCCAAACAGAAAACCAGTACAGTGAGGGCTTCTTGTTAGATGTCTACTTAGGGCATTATTGTCATCTCCCCTCCTGATTACATATAGATGTTCGTAAATGCGCCTACGAAATACCCTCTTGGTCTTGCCAATATAAAAATATTTACACACCCGACATGAAGCTAGATAAATCACCCCCCTGGTACTACGAGTTCCTGGTACTAAATACAGTATGTGCCCAGTATCACCAGGTTCCACAATAGGATCAGTTAAAATGTATTTACAATATTCACAAGCACCACATTTACTAGTTCCCTTACTGGCTATTCTGGGAATAATAGGATGCTCTAACAAAAATTTCATGTTCAAATCTACTTTGTATACAAAATGAGGCTCATTTCCAAGTACTTCCATGAGACCCTCGTTACCCCTGAATAATATCCAGTTTCTCCTCATTATCTCTTTAACTTTCCCTGATGTTTCACCATAAGTAAGTACCATTGACCGATTGAAATGGTTCATATCTCTACCTTGTTGTACCTCCAGGGTCTGCTCCATACCCAAAAGTGGTACATATCTCATCCCCCAAGAGTCCATAACCTGTGAACAGGTACTATAAACCAAATTAGTGAGGTACCCCCGCTCAGTAAATAAACTGACCAAAGTCCCCATTTCCCTCTGGAAGATATCCTTTTTGGAACACATTCTAGCCAATCGGACCATTTGGCCTTTTACTATGTTCTTTTTTTTTAAATGAATTGAGGAATTTGATTAGTGGAATGGAGTATTTAAACAGTGGAAGTACAACATTTTAATTGCTAGTCAAGACGAAAGTGCTTAACTTTGGTGATTTTTGTCATTAAACCTGTTTTTTTGGAGTATTTCTGGTATCGATTTATGCCTTCAGCAATGACAAATGCTCTTGGAGTTACGAGTTATTTGTTTGGGCTCTTTTCACACTGTTTTTGGTTCGTAGTTCGAAAACTGATTATCTCGAAGCTACGGAACACCGAATTCTTTCCCAGGGAAAGAATTTGGTGGGCCGTTTCTGCGGCTTCACTATTCCCTCCACTGTTGTGCGAAGGTTACAGATCAGGTTAAGGTAAGTCAAGTGTGGGAACGGACCGGGTTAAGGTGAGTGTGCGATAGTTACGGACCTTAGGGTTAGGGAGCGGGTAAGGTGAGTGTGCGATTAGTTATGGACCTTAGGGTTAGGGAGCGGGCAAGGTGAGTCTGCGATAGTTACAGACCGTAGGGTTAGGGAGCGGGTAAGGTGAGCGTGCGATAGTTGTGGACCTTAGAGTTAGGGTTTGGGTTAAGGTAAGTGGATAGATAGTGTATGTATGGTTTAGTGTAGGGTTAGAAGTAGGGTTTTGTGAAGTGTATATGTGTGGATTATTTATTTTGGTGTGCTTGTGTTGTGTGTGGGTTTTCTTGGAACAGCGATTTTTTTTTTCCCTGGGGAAAAAAAAAAATCGCTGTTCGAAGCCTTCGATGGTTTTGCACTTCGAGGTTAAAAGTTCGAACATATGGTGTTCAAGCTTCTGCCGTTTTGTCGAAGTGATATAGACCCTAATATAACAAGTATTTCCTCAGGAGGTTACTTTACATTGTTTTTATATTTATATGAGAGTCTTACAAATGTGCCAAGCAGTAGTATAAAGAGAGCCGGACTATGCCATCTTTTTATTGCAGTGACCAGTACTTCTATTTTAAGATGAGAAATCTGACTAAACAGCTTTAGCAATAAAACCTCTCCTAATAAGTCCCAGGACTTGGAAGCCATTTACCTGTGACATGAAGAGGCTCTGAAGACCAGTATTTTCGTTTAAAAAGGAGAAAGCATTACAAGGTTTTTCAAAACAAATCAGACTGAATGCCAACTGCCATAGAACAGGCTCCAGTGTAAAGATAAGTTTCTTGGTTTATTTCCTTTTTTAATGGGTTGCAGTGTTTTTTTTTTTCTAGAGTAGAGCTTCAAAGTGTTAAGTTTTGGTTAGGAGAGAACAAAACTGTTGCTGCTACTGAGTCCTACAGAAAAATCTATTTACTCTTGCCATGAAGGAGATATGGAAGATTTTCAAGAGAAATCTGACTGTCTCTCCTACTGAGTCCTAGTAAAAAGCTATTTACCGTTGAATTGAGTAGGTTCTGGTTACCACTATTTCCTTTCAAAGAGGAAGAAAGCATTCCCAGAATATCAACAGAAATTGAACAGGAAATCCATTGCCATAATACAAACACAAGTGGGGAAAGTTGTTTCTTGGTTTATTTTCCTTTTTTCTTCTGTGTGGGTTGCAGTTCTAGTACAGTCATTTAAACTATTAACATTTCTGGTTAAGAGAGAACAGTGTTGTCTTTCCTAACTAGTCCTTGGATTAGAAATTATGTACCTTTTATATGAGGAGGATCTGGAGACCAGGATCTCTATTTAAAGACTAGCAACGCATTCCAGAGACTGAAATTATGATGCCACAAAATAAACTGCTTTTTTGGTTTATTTCCCTTTGTTTTTTTTTGTGATAGTTTTTATTTCAACTGTAGTGCTTTAAAGTATTAGATGTTCTGCTCATGAGAGAACAGCCCTGTCTCTTCTAGCTAGTACTTGGATTTGGAAGTTATTTACCTGTGCCATGAGTATCTGGAGACAGCATATCTATTTAAAGGGAACAAAAGCATTTCAAGGAGTTCAAAAATAAATCCATCTAAATATTCTCTGCCATGAAAAAGACTGTTGTCCAGGAAAGGTAAGTTTCTTGTTTATTTTCTTCATACAGTTGTTTTTTTTTTTTTTTTTTTTGGTGGGGTGCAGTGTTTTATTTTAGTGTAGTGCTTTAATGTATTAAAAGCTGTGGTTAGGAGAGAATATCTCAGTCTCTGCTAGCAAGTCCAAGGATCTGGAAGCTATTTACCTGTGACCTTAGAAGGATTCTGAGATAAGTATATCCTTTTTAAGAGAACAAAAGTATTCCAAGATTTTCAACAGAAATCTGATGGAACATTCTCTGCAACAAAGAAAACACCTGTGTAGAAACTACGTTTTTTGGTTTATTTTGCTTATATTGTTTCATTTTTATTTTGTGTGGCTTGCCATGTTTTCTTTTAATGTAGTGATTGAAAGCACTAAAATCTCTGTTTAGGAGAGAACAGTCTGTCCTATTCAGTCCTGCAATTTCAAAGTCTACCTCTGAAATGAGGAGGATCCAAAGAACAATATTTCAATTTAAGCAGAATGAAAGAATTTCAAGTTTTTTAAGATAAATCTGACTGAACATCCTTCTCCAAAAAACAAATGCTGTGAATGAAAAGGTAAGTTTCTTGCTTTATTTTAATTATTTTCTGTGTGGTTTGCAGTGTTTATTTTTATAGTAGTGCTTTAAAGTATTAAAAGTGCTGGTTAGGAAGGAATTATTCTGTCTCTCAAAGTGAGTCCCAGGACTTGGAAGCCATTTACCTGTGACATGAGGAAGATCCGAAGGCCCATATTTCCATTTCAAGAGACCAAAACATTATAAAGTTTTTCAAAAGAAATCAGAGTGAATGCCCACTGGCATACCATAGGCTCCTCTGTAAGAGAGGTACGTTTCTTGGATTAATTTCTTGATATTTATATTTTATTTTGTGTGGGTTGCAGTGCTTATTTTGGTGCAGTGTTTTAAAGTATGAAAAGTTAAGTTTGGGTTGATACTATCTCTCCTAACCAGTGCTTGGATTAGAAAGTTATTTACCTGTTACACAAGAAGCATCCAGAGACCAGGATTTCTAGTTAAACAATAACAAAGCATTCCACATTTTTCAAGAGGAAATCCTACTGAAAACTCAATTTCACAAAACAAACACCCGTAAGGGGAAAGGTAAGTTTCTTGGATTATTTCCCTTATTTATTTATTTTTTTGTGTGTGGATTGAAGTTTGTATTTTAAATGTAGTGCTGTAAAGTATTACACATTCTGGTTGGGAGAGAACAACTGTCTCTCCTAGTGAGTCCTTGTAAGAAGACATTTACCCTTGCCATGAGGAGGATCTAGAGACAGCTATTTCCATTTAAAGCGAAATAAAGCATTCTGATATTTCAATTGACCGGAAACCCTCTTCCATAACACAAAATGCTGCGTTGGAAAAAGTAAGGTGCTATGTTTTAGTTCCTTTTTTTTTTTTTTTTTTTTTGTGGGTTGCAATGTTTATTCTTTAGTGTAGTACTTCATGTAAAGCGTTCTGGTTAGGAGAGAACAACATTATCTCTACTACTGAGTCCTGGAAAGAAGGTATTTATTTACCCATGCTATGATGGGGATATCGAGACAGCTTTTTATGTTTAAAGAGATAGAAAGCATTCCAAGATTATCAAGAGAAATCCAACTGGAAACCCACTGCCATAATATGAATTCCTGTGTGGGGAAAAGTAAGTTTCTTGATTTATTTTCCATCTTTTTCTTTGTGTGGGTTGCAGTATTTATTTCTAGTGCAGTCCTTTAAAGTATTAAAGCTTCTGATTAGTAGAAAGCAATGTTGTCTCTCCTAACTAGTCCTTGGATTTGGAAGCTATTCACCTGTTACAGTAGAAGGGCCTGGATGGACATCAGTATATCTATTTTAAAAGAACAAAAGCATTCCAAGGTTTTCTAGAGAAATCTGATGAACACCATCTGCCAAACACAAACCTTGTGAGTGAAAAGGTAAGTTTCTTACTTTATTTTACTTTTTCGAGTGAGTTGCAGTGTTTATTTAGTAGTGCTTTAAAGTTCTGGTTAGAAGGGAACAGATGTGTCTCCTTGCGAGTCCCAGGACTTGAAAGCCATTTACCTGTGGCATGAAGAGGATCTGAAGACCAGTATTTCCATTTAAAGAGACAAAGCATTACAACGTTTTTCAAAAGAAATCAGACTGCATGCCGACTGCCATAAAAAGGCTCCTTGGTGGGAGAAGTAAATTTCTTGGATTATAGTCTTGATATTTATTGTTTTATTCTGTATAGGCTGCAGTGCTTATGTTAGTGCATGCTTTAAAGTATGAAAAGTTAAGGTGAGGATTGAAATAGTGTCTCCTAACTATTGTTTGGATTTAGAAGTTATTTAGCTGTTACACAAGGAGACTCTGGAGACCAGGATCTCTGTTTAAAGAGTAACAAAGCATTCCACATTTTTCAAAAGGAAATCTGAATGAAAACCCAATGTCATAAAACAAACCCCTGTTTGGGCAAAGGTAAGTTTATTGGATTATCTCCCTTGTTTATTTATTTATTTTTTTGGTGCGGGTTGAAGATTTAATTTTAGATGTAGTGCTTTAAATATTACACATTATGGTTGGAAGAGAAGTCACTGTCTCTCTTACTGAGTCCTTGTAAGAGGACATTTACTCTTGCCATGAGGAGGATGTGGACATGGCTAATTCTGTTTAAACAGAAAGAAAGCATTCCAAGATTTTTAAAAGAAATCTGAGCAGAAACCCTTTTCCATAACACAAGCTCCTCTGTCAGGAAAGGTAAGGCTCTTTGTTTATTGTCCTTTTAATTTGTTTATGCCGCTATGTGTATTTTTAGTGTAGTGCTTTGAAATATTAAAACTTCTGTGTAGGAAAGAACATCACAGTCTCTCTTTTAGCGAGTTCTAAAGTTGGAAGCTATTAACATGTGACATTAGAAGGATCTGCAGATCAATATATCCATTTTAAGAGAACAACATTTATTTATTTGCAGTTTGTTTGCCAGGATAGTCCATTGGGCTACAAGGAGCCCATTTTCAATGGAGTATTGCACATATACATTACAGATTATCTCACAGGAGTACAAAGTAAATATGATAAGAAAAGGTTAACAATAATATAATACATCTGTATAGTTCATTAACATAAAACAGGTTCCTCTGTGAGGGAGGATAAGTTTCTTGGATTATTTTCTGGGCTATATAGTCTGGACTTTGTCTATCTACAAAATAAGCACCGGCATCTGTTAAGCTTTAAGGTGTTACACCTGACCAACGACTGAGATTTGATTTCTATATACAATCACGTACCCTGAAAGTTAATCAGAAACATGGTCTTTATAGAGCCAAAAAATGAATGAATGAGCCATCAGGATTCACCAACACTTTCAAGCTTTCATGCCTCGTATGTGTTCCCTGGATGCTCACCTATTTTCACATCTCCAAGCTGTCATCCATGAAGCAACACTAAAATACAGCAACTAGGCTTTCTGCAGTGAATACTTTCAGGACACGTCACTGTTTCTTTCTAACATCAATGCACTATTGTGAAGTCAACTAGTATATTAACATGTCAGACAGGAGAACACTGTTTTTTTTTACTTTCCAAAATAAATGTCTACTTATTAATTACCTGCTACAAGGTTATACTCCTATTTACAAACTATGTTCTACAAGTGCATCTGCAAAAGTCCTTTACAGGGGCAGCTCATGCTATTGGACTGCCGGACTGCAGCCCCCTCAACTTAAAATAAAGAAAAATAAAGAAATAAAAATAAAAAAAAAATTTAAAAAAGCGCAGACTTTCGTGCATGCGCACTAGTCCAGACTGCTGCTGAGACAGTCTGGAGCATGCGCAGATTGTCTCAGCAGCAGTCCTGACTGGGAAACATGAAGAACAGAGCCCCCAGAAGTCTATGCAGTTTTAAACTGCATAGACTGTCCTGGAACTTACATCGGGGTTGGACTGCAACATCAGCAGCCTGGAATTTGCTGCAGTCTCGTCGGGTGTCGATCTCACGATGGGCAGAGTCTGGTGTGGATTGGAGTTTGCTGCAGTCTCATCAGGGGGAGATCTCGTGACGGGGATGTGCGCGGGTGGGTTTTCGTACAGGGATTTGGATTTATGCTACAGGGAAAGATCTACTAGGGATTTGGATTTATGCTACAGGTAAGTGTGTGGATAGGGATTTATGCTACAGGTAAGTGTGTGGATAGGGATTTGGATTTATGCTACAGGTAAGAGTGTGTGTGTGTGTGTGTGTGTGTGTGTGTGTGTGTGTGTAAATGCCCCAGGTGCAATATACTGGTGGTTAGACTCATGGTGGTGTGGTAGGGAATACCTCAGGCTTGAACCCTGTACCTTGTATGCAGGTGTTAAAGAGGTGAATTCCCTACCCACCACCATTTGTTAAAAAATTGCAGATTTTTGCCTCATATTTGATCTGATCTGATCTGTTCCTCATAATATCTGTGGTTTGTAAATATTGCAATGCTTGATATTTGATGGTGCAGTGGTAGCATTGTTGCCTCACAGCTGCAGGTTCTCATGTTTGATTCTTGGCTGGGGTGCCGTCTTTGTTGGGTCTGTATCTTCTCCCTGTGTTTGTGTGGGTTTGCTTTTGTGTCCTCCCATGTTACAAAGACATGTCTGCATTATTTCTTCCTGGGCCTCTGCTGAAAATTGTTTTTTTTGTTCCAAGTCAGACTGTCCTGATTAACAAATGTTAAATAAAATTGACAGGCATTTGAATTTCAGACTTCAGGTTTCTGAATGTTTAATTCCTTACATATTTGATGGTGCAGTGGCAGTATTGTTGCCTCACAGCTATAGGTTTTCTGGTTTGATTCTTGGCTGGGGTGCCTTCTGTGTGGAGTCTGCATCTTATCCCTGTGTTTGTGTGGATTTGCTCTGGTGTCCTGCCATTTTACAAAGACATGTGTCTACAGTATTTCTCCCTGGGCCTCTGCTGAAAATTGTTTATGTTCCATCAGAAGTAAAATTGACAGGCATTTGAATTTCAGACTTCATATTCTTCAGAAAATGCACAGTAAAACAACTTTTTATTCTAGCAATAAATATATAGTAACACAACCTTTTATTATAGCAATTTTCTAAGTTTATAAGATGACTATTTGAAAATTGTCCTTATTTTTGGGACTGTATTACCCTGTTATTGGCTTTGTCCCATTTTTTTGTGCTAAGGTTGACAGCTATGGCAAGAACTGAATTCACTGAATATGTTTGAGGGCTGTATTCCCTCATTACTGGGTTTGTCCAGGTGTTTTGTGCTAAGAGGTTGACAGCTATGGTGAGAACTGAATTCATTAAATGATAGCCATTTAAGTTTCAGTCTTCCTCTCTTTCACAAAGCAGCTGATTTGGTGTAGTGGTATGTTGCTCTGACTGTTTTGCACAGGGACCTTGGCAGTAAAATGTATGGTGGTAACACAGCATTTTTCTTTCACAAAGCAGGTGATTTGGCATAGTGGTATGTTGTTCTGACTCTTTTGCACAGGGACCTTGGCAGTAAAATGTATGGTGTTAACACAGCATTTTATTCTAGCAGCTTTCCAAGATTATACAAGCAATGTTTAATGTGCCCCTGGTTTTTGCCCTTTTGACCCACCCCAATAAATTTGGCTTTTTCCAGATTTCTTGTGCTGTGAAGTTGAGATGCAGTTGAGTATTGAGTAGATTTTACAAGGAGCTGAGAGCTGCAGGGGAAAAGAAGTTTAGTGCTGATTATGCTAAGTTAGCTCACATTGCTAATAGCACAACAGGTTGTGTACTTGCTTTTGATGCAGAAGGTTGTTGGTTCTACTCCCATAAAGGGTGAATGCTGCTGTACTGAAAGTTAAGATACTAACTATGAGCCTGTTATCAGTTTGCCATCCATTTCCTATTGCAATATTACTAGCTTATTTTTAATGTAATTTAGGCAATTTATTCCTCAGGGGCATCAGACACTTTATTTTTCGATGAAACCATGAAATATAAAGGTGATTGCTAGCAGCAACCTCTTCATTACAGATTTATTTAATGTGGAATTATTTAGATGACTTTTTTACTACTTCAGAAATTGTGCATATTTACTGATAATGGTGGACTGTAGAATTGTGCATATTTACTGATAATAGTGGACTGTAGAAGTTTGAGTAGACTTTTATGATGGAAATGTTCTGAACTGGGCAGTTTTGTCATTGGTGCATGTGTTTTGTTTCATTGTTTACTGGAAAAATGTTCAAAGCAATAGGAAGGTGTATCAAAGAGCACATGTATGTTTCATATGCAAGGGGCCTATGATTTGAAAACAGCCCAGAATTAATCTTTATCTGCCACGGGTAAAATGTATTTTCTTTGAATGTGGGTTTCAATGTTGTTTCAATGAATGTGAGTTTCAATGGCAGAGAAGTTTTAATGCCAAGTTTGTTTAGCAGATGTCTTAGTGTTTGTGCTGTAAAATGCAAAATAAAATTTTCAAATGAAGTTCAAATCATTATAGAAGTAAATCAGTATGCACGTTAGTGTTTATGGTAAATGGAGTGAAATAGCCAAGTAATGGATCATTGGAATGGCTGCAGGGGGAGGCTCCATTCGACCATGGTTTTGTGAGGGGGAAGGGCGGCAAACTTAGACAGCCCCAACTGAACCATACCTCCCAACTGTCCAGATTTTCAAAGAATGAATAGATTTTTTGTTTCTTATTTTTGGTTTGTTCCTCATAAAATTTGTGTTTTTCTGGCAAATCATTTAGGAATTAAGTCACTAAATAATGACACACTGAGTTTCAGACTTCATAGCCTTCAGAAAAATGCATGCTAAAGTAAGACCTGTTCTATCAACTGTCTCAGTTTATACAAGAGCAATTTTTAGTACTGTTTATATGTTCCCCAAATATATTTGGCCTTGTCCAGATTTATTGCATTAACAGGTTGAGAGGTACATGCAAATAAATTGCTTTATAGAATTAGGCATAGCCAAACTTCTCAACTGTCCCTGATTTTGGCTCAAAATGTTGCTCTTCCCCTAATGATCCTTCCGCAAAATAGCAATTTTGGAAGAAAACATGGAGGGTTTATAATTAAGAAATAACTGTAATAATCAGTTAGATTACTTTTATTTCAGAAATGCATGTAGATTATTTTATTTTGTCAGCTGCTCAAGTTAGCAGTACTAATATTAAAGTATCCCTTCTTTGACAGGTTCCCAGCTGTATTGTGTTGCTATTTTATATTTTTACATCACATTTTTGGTCCATTTTTCATAAAATTGTGTTTTTTTGGCAAATTAGTGACAAATCATTAAAAACTGAAGTTAGAAAATAATGACAGACATTTGAGTTTCAGATTTCATACCATTCAGAAAATTCATACTAATGTAAGACCTCTATTATCTTTCTAAGTTTATAAGAGCAATATTTTAAAAATTGTCCTTATTTTTGGGCCTTTGTCCCATTTCTTTGTATGGCTTTGTCCAGATTTCTTGCTCTGAGGTTGAGAGGTATGACAAATGTGTCAGGGCCTCACAAGTCAGCTAGAGACATTTCAAACTGTGACATACTTGTTGCACCCCACTCCCCCATGTAGTGACTCTGGATGTGTCGAAGCAAGGCAAGGAGTAGTTATGCAGTGTAAATGTGCAGAGTATCCCCCCATCCAAGGTAGACACAAGTACTAGAGTGGCTTTTCATCTGTCCTTGATTTTTACAGAATGGTCTGGTTTCTGTCATATTTTTTGTACTGTTGATTTATGCTTATTACTCAAAGTGCCTGTTGCTCTGTGTTTAAGTAGCAATACTTTAATGACCATTAGGTAAGCTTGGCTGATATTGCAAGATGCAAGTAAGCTTTAATAAGCATACTGTTAAAGAATTGCCAACATTGAAAGCCTTTCTGTTGCCATGTAGAGAATACTTAACTAGATAATGTATAAGCCTTGGATGTTGAAATGCATATGCCAGTATTTGTAATAAAGGACAGGATTACATTATTTTAAGAGTCTCATTACACTTGGAGACTTCCAGTCATCTCTGCAGGCTTTACCTGTAAACAGAATGCCAATTGTGTGGTCCATAACCTGTACAGTAATCCTTTTAGTGTAGTCCATAACCTGTACAGTAATCCTTTTAAGCAATGTATCTTGAGCTTATTTCTTGTTTGCTTTTCATTTTTTACTTTGATCATGTTTTCCCCATGAAAAAAGTACATGTCAGGCAGCAGGTCTTTTTTTGGATAAGGAACATTTTTACAAGTGGGGGCATCAGGGATTTCTACTTTCAGCATGTTACTTGTTACTTTAATAAAGCTGAATATAAATTATAATTAGAACTGCAGTGCAAGAAGTGGTTTGAGTTGAATGCTGCTTGTTTTTCTTATACTTGATTTTGACTGGCATTCCATTAATGTATTTAAAAAAAAGTAATTTATTTTTTCATGCCTCACAACCTTTTTTGTTTCCATCTAGATATCAAGCTGTCATGTAGCCAATGCATTGAAATATTTTTATTCTTCTACACTTCATTTTGTCTTGATTGGACTCTCATGATGACGGATTGGCACCCAGGGCAGTATATTTAGTTTTTGTGGTTTTGAGCATTGCTCCTCCCCTTTCTAGTTGGCTGCACCCCTTCCCATTGACCCCGCCCATTCAGCTGTCTCCTGCAGCCCCCCCCCTTTGATTTGAAGTCACCAGCCGCCACTGCCTTTCTACTGTTAACCTTGTTGGTGATTCCTTATTTTCACAGTAGTTTCTAAGCAATATGCCAACTTCCTATTATCGTTTCAACAGATTTGTTTCCTTTTCCTTTTAGAGAGCCTTCTGAAAGCACCATATGTTCAGATGGGCATGGAATTTTACTAATGGTGTCATCTGTCTGTTGTGTCATGTTGCCTCCCCCTTTTAAATTTTCTGAATTCTCTTTACTAATTGCACATTTTCTCCTCTCCTGTCTTTTAACCATTTTAGGCTGTTCTTTAGACATATGTTTTTGTGTAGCACTCCATAAAATTTGATGCATCTTACAAATTGTTATATTACATCACAACACTTAGGTGTCATTTAGACTTTTGTTAGTCTGTTTCACTGTCTGATTTTGCTCTTACACCTGTATAATGTATAGTTCAAGGGTATAGCCAGGCATACACTTTATACTCTACTGAGTACATTTTTTTCTGAGTATCACATCAACATGCCTTTTTTCAGGTCATATTACATAAGTCTACAACTGTCTAAATAATGCCTTTAACATCAGATGCAATATTGTTAAGCTAAAAACAATATTTTTATAGCTTTAAGAGGAAACAGCTTAAAATGCTACTTATAAAGTGCTGGGGGCAGTATTTTGAGAGATGTATCCATTTGTAAATGATAGCTACTGGGGGAGTAGCACTAAGAGCTTATGAGTACAAAATGAAATTTGCTTACTTCTCCCCTGATATAGTTATTATATTACTATATTCTTCAGCTGTGGAGCTCTTCTACCCATGTCTTCAATGAAGATGGATTATGATCAGTCTGAGTTCCCAAATTTCCTAGTTAACGTGTGTGTGTGTGTGTGCGCGCGTGTATATATATATATATATATATATATATATATATATATATATATATATATATATATATATGTGTATGTATGTTCCTTTGTTGAAAAGGCAAAATATCAAACTTAAACTGCTTGACCAGCTACTTAAAGAAACCTAAATAAAACTAAAGAAACATCCTTTTTAAAAGGTTTTTCAATGAGACAAGCCCCCCACCCCTCATGTGTGAGACTGTGCCCCACCACACCCCCTGATAACTATATATACCATTTCCAAGATTGCACTACAGTTGTGAAAAGACAAATTCTCGAACCCCCACTGTAGTGCAATCTCATACAAAAAAGTCAACTTGTGCGATCAGCGGATTTTCAATAACATGACTCAGCTTTCTTTCCTTTTGTGCTTTTGACCAGATGAATATATATATATCGACACACACATCTCTCTCTCTCTATGTGTATATATATATATATATATATATATATATATATATATATATATATATAAATATGTGTGGGTGTGTGTGTGTGTGTGTGTGTGTGTGTTTACTATCCTTTTTGTTATTGCTACAGTGTCGAATCACAAAATAAGAGAATGTGACCAGAAGGTCACAGAACAAGGAAGTACTTTTTCAAACAATGTCAAGCATCGAATCTCCTGACCTGCGTGGGCACAGAAACAAGAGTTAATGTGGGTCCAGAAGGAGGGCAATTCCAGGTGTTCGATGCATATATTAATTAGCTACATGATGATCTCCCCTAAGAATTGCCAGCAGTAAGGCATTTATGCAGCCAAATGATTGTCCTCTTCTGGCAGATAGTGGTAATGCATTTATCATGGTGGAGGAAAGTGCTGTGGAGTTTAGTTGTTAGGTAATGTTGGGGTGTGTATGTTGTGTATGCGAGAATGTATATGAGGGGCTGCATGTGTGATTGTGTGTGCCTGCCTGGGAGTTAACAGTAGGTGGGTTAGTGAGGTTAGTAGGTTGAGTGTGAGTATGTCATACCTTCACACATCCCTTAGACTAACAAGCAAAGCCTGCAATTGGATTTGGGAGGAACGCTAGCCATCATGGAGTAATCCTATTGTCTATGGTACATTGTAATGAGGCAATCTAGATTAGTGGCTAATGCAGAGAATCCCAGAGTAAATTAGCATGGATAAAGTACAGTAACAGGAACAAACCACCAGTACAAAAGTTAATCCAGTGGAAATCCAGACAGCAAATAGTAGAACAAAGAACCACTGAAACACATGAACTGCTAGTCTAGACCAAGAACACTTTAATGAAACACAGAGTGGTTGGCGATAAGTTAGTAGAATCCATCTCTGCAACACTAACAATCCTGAATGCAACAGCCATTCGAAAAGCACCACGCTCTTAGTCTTTGCTGCTACCACTGTGCGCAAGATCAGAAACGGTTTGCAGTAAATGAAATGTAGCAAGACATGTACTTTCACAGTTCATTGGATTTTGCCAGGAACATCATGGCAATGAAACATTTTTGCCACATTCATGTAATGCAAACAAGCTGCATTTATCTGGTAGTGATATGTACAAATAAGATCAGATTCCAACAGTACGATATTCACTTCTACTCCACAGACCCTACCCCCTCTCTTAGACTGAGGCATTAAGACTGTCAAAGTAATTTAGCAACCAGGACGTTGGCACCTTTAAAGAGGCTATGATTTTATTATTCTATGGTCATATGTCTCAACTGACCAGATTTTCCAGAATGTCCAGATTTTTGCCTCATATTCTTATGATTTGTTCTTCATAAAATGTGTGATTTTCTGGTAAATCACTGAGGACTGAAGTCATTAAATAATGACAGACATTTGAGTTTCAGACTTCATATTCTTCAGAAAAATACATGCTAATACAAACCCTGTTATTCTAGCAACTTTATAATTTATAAGAGCAGTATTAAAAATGTGTCTCTATTTTTGGGACTTTGTCCCCCATAATTTTAGGTTTTGCCCAGATTTCGTCTAAGAGGTTAAGAGTTACATCTATAATGGAGCTTGAAGAGCAAGAAATGTCTGCAAAGCTTTTTTGCAGAGGAATTGTAGCCAAAAGATTTTTCTCCTTCAAAGATCATGGCTTGTATAGTGTGTCTTTTTAAAACGGATGACATGAAGGAAATCTTCCAGTGGTACAGAAGCAGGATCTTTGCAGCACACATTCAAGCACCACTACAACCTCTAATAAATTTGTGAAAGCCATTACAGATGACCCTTAATATGCTCAGAGAAGGATGTTAATCATGGATGAAAACTTATGGTTGGCTACATCTATCTGATTGGTGCAGCTAGTGGCTAAACAACACAAACACTAAGGATATGTGAATCTATGATCTGTTAATCAGATTGAGTGCTCTAAAAGAAAGTGTCCCATAAGTGACATGCAGCTGAGTATCGTGCAACATACCCCATTTATACAAACATACACACACACACACACACACACATATATATATATATATATATATATATATATATATATATACATATGTGTGTGTGTGTGTGTGTGTTCACTTTTGTACATAATCCTTGAAAAGGGCTCAGATAAACTACTAAATCAATTAGAAACTTTTGAAAGCAAAGGTTCAGTCAAATTTGGTTCAATCAAATTTCATGAGCAAATGACTAAAGACATGCATGCTTCAATTAGGAACTAGACCTATACTCTCCAGTCCACTATTCCATCTGCTCTGTCACTAAGCTTTTGAGGCAAATGAGAACTGGCCATGGGTTTCATACCTTGTCTCTCCATACAAACATGATGCACTCAAATAGATCCATCAAAAAAAGAGGAAGTGCAGATACATATCATATTTATTTATAATTTTGCCTGACTACTTGATGTGCAGTGCTTCAGGGAGGTTATTTCTGCACTTAACTGTGTGTGTGCTTCATAGTGACCTGGCTAGTGGGTGAAAAATGGTCTGGGACAGCTCACTGCTCTGATAAAAATATAGTTACAAAGACAAATAATTGTATTGTTTATTTTATATATTGTTCATTTTAGTGTGGAGCTTTTCTCCTCAGCCTCCACTGAAAATGGGCTCACTATAGCCCAGTGGGCCATCCTGGTAAACAAATGGAAATAAATAAATAATATACTTAAAAATAAAAATCAGTAAAAATAAAAAGTGTGTAGTTGCACTTCCTTTGTTTTCGTTGGACTGTTTGCACATATCAAATAATACTTCTGTACATGTTGTACATATTCAAAGACCATGCAGCTTTTTCGTACTTAAGATTTGGTTCTAACTCTTGAGATGTCATATAGCTCTCTGGTTTCTTGAGTCTTTCAAATGTAGATTATTTAACAGGACTGCTCTCCCTAGATGTATGATCTTTCTTTATGGAACAGTTCTTACTGCATTACAACTTCATCAGAACCTCAGGTTAAAGAGTGTCTCTCCACAGCTCCTGATTATTGCTGTTCTCAGAGTCTCTATTTTCCCGTGACACCAACATCTTGCTACAGTTACTACAACACACTCACCTCAAGTTAAATGGTAACTTCATCAATGACATTCATTTATCATTGCTGATACTTTACTCCAGCAGCACCATTGACATCTCTTAATAGTGCCTCTGACAGCTTGTTTGTGGGACAGCTGCCCCCTTTGCCCCACCCTAGCAACAACCCTGTGTGACACTACTGATTGTAGCACTTGGGGTTGTTGTTCTTTCCTGGGGCTCAATATATTTATCTTACACAAATGTCTGAAACTTTCTGTATATCGCTTTTCCTCTCCAGCACAAACAGCATAGGATCTTAATTCAGCTGCGTTACTAATTCAGCATCACAATGCAAATTTTACCTCGGCTTTTGTATTCTTATTATCCAGCCTGAAAATTTGATAGTGCTTTGTAGTTTCTGTCATAGTAGTATTTTTGGCTCTGCTAATTTCTTTCCATCATTTCCTTTACTTTGTAATAACTTTCAGATATTAGCAACATGGTTGAAGTAGATGATTTTCTTTTCAGCCTTTTTCCAATTTGCCATTGAGCTGAGAGACTGAGTCCCTGCAATGATGTATTCTAGTATTTAAAACTATGAGATAAAAATCCTCTTAGCTTTTTCAACTGCTCTTTTCTGAGATTTTTTTCACTGTTCATATAAATGCTCATTGTACTATTCATTGCAGTAGTGCTGACTTTTGGGATTCTGCAAGTAGCTTGACTGGCCAACCCATCTTCCACTGCTCTACCTTACCTTGGCCCATACTCTCCCACCAGTGCACACTGCCAATGGCAGTATAAATGCTGCAGTGAGTGACACAATCTTTACAGCCTTCCTGCTGTGCAGTATTGTGAAATGAGCATGCTTACTAGAGTTAACAGTCTGTTGGATGGCCTACTTCCATGAAGCCAGATAAGATAGGGGATTTTCTGCTCTTTTTTTTTTTGTAGAGCTTGACTTTAACTGATGTCTGATTCTGAATGTAAAACATTTGTTAAAGTAAATAATTACATCACTTCTGGGAAATAAATTTGCTTCAAGGATTTTCATTCTCCATGCTTGATTTACTTTGGCCCAGAATACAACATGGATTCTTGTCTGTTTTATGCCAACCTCAGCTCAAGGACAATCCGTACAAGAAAAAAAAAGGCTCTGCAAGAGATCAAAAAACCAAGGACCAATCCAGAACCATTCAGATTGCCTCAGCCTAGGGCAGGTAGTGCCTTGGTCCCTTCTATTTCGTACGCTTCTCCCAAACAATTTGTCTAACTGGCTCAGGATTTCATAAAAACAGACAGCCAACACTGGAAATCTCTTAGGTGTCTGGAGCCCCTTCTAAAAACTGAAAGGTGAATCTGCATTTAAGGATTCTTATTCCTATGAGTCTGATGCAGATGAATTGGCCAGATACTCTCTACTGCTGCAGAAAAGCCTAACACCAAGAACACCTTATACTCTGTTTCTGCATCAGAGAGTTTCCGTTTTGGGGACACCCTTCATAAAGTGAAGAGGAAGTTCTGGTGGGAGGAAGGAATATGCAGAGGCTAAGCTCAGATATCCAGGAACTCTTTTCTCAATGCCAAGGAGTGTAGAATACTTGACAGATTTTAGTAAAAGGCTATACTTCTGCTATCCTGTCTTTCAGTGCCTTGAGCTGCCAAACTTACATAATTATTTTTCAGAAATTCCTGCTGGAAAAGATAACAGGGCAGATGGGATACAAGATAAAGATTTGAAGCCGGAGATGTCGGAACTCTATTACCTATCAGCTCAGGTAGCCAATGACTCCAGAAAGTGTGGTTATAATACTGTAGATGCATCAGGCAGAAGCCATAGCTTTATAGATTCATAGGAGGATACTAGGCTAATGACCCTCAGGCCTTTACAAGCCTAGTCGGGTAAAAAACAAAGTACCCTTATTGAGCATACTTAGACGATAATTCTTAGCAGAGTGATTCTGTGATCAGCACTGACTGCCCCTGTCCATGAGGGAGAAAGGTGCCACCCCTGGGGTGAATTTATGGTCAGCCATCCAGTTGTCAAGGTTGCAACTGAATAGGGTCATTGAGGAGCTCTGCTTCACATGGAGTGGAAGCTTAAACCAGAGGACTGGCAATCACTGGGAAATATATCTGTCTCTCCAACATGTTCTGTTAATGTCACAGGCAAGGGTGAGATCCCTGAAGTGAGTTATTCTTGTCACATTTGATTTGCGGATGTGCACCATTTCCATTAGGGAAGGGTCTGAGATGGTCCTGTAGGAAAGGCACAGATCACCTCTCAGCAGCCTGTATGATACAGAGTACAGTGACAGGGCTTTCAGTCTTTCCATGTATGTCATGTTTTCGAGGCCCTGGATTTTCTTTGTTAAAGACCTCTGTGGTCTCTCCAGTTGCTGCAGGTGTCTAGTAAGGTACATACAGAAGGGAGCATTGTAGTCAATTAGTGGTCTGATAAGAGTCGAGGATCGCGTTACTATAACCTTCCTGCTGGTCTTTTATGTGATGCCATTATTTATGAGATGCACAATGTAGAATGCTTTTCTTACCACTATGGACACATGGTAACCGAAGTTTAGGTTACTATCAACCTGCATCCCCAAGTCTTGCACCAGTGAGTTTGAGCTTGGAACAGTGCTATCTGTATCATAATTAGCAGGGGCTACTTCTTTGCCAAAGGGGATAATGAGGCATTTTTTTGTTTTAAGTTTTAGTCCGTGAGTTTGGCGCCAATCATTTGCCTGTGTCTGCCCTTTCTGTAATATGTTAACATTGTTGGTGGACTCTATGACTGCACCCAGTTTACAGTCATCTGCATACCTCTCAACCTGGAATAATCAAAAATCTGGACAAAGGCCCGTGAAAAGTAGTACAACTGACCAAAAATTGTTATACTGATTAACATAAAATTTGCATGCACAATTATGTAACCCCTGCCCACTCCAGTGAGGTTGTGGGATACAAACTTTTAAACACAAAATATAACCAGAACAATAGTGTTTTATTTATATTAACATTTGAATTTATATCAGACTTTGAACTTGTGTAAAACTAAAATACAATTTTATTTTATAAAAATAAAATTAACTGTTTCTGCAGTCTACATTGATATAATATAACCAGAACACACTACCTCCAACACCACTGTCCATTAGAGAAAGTGGAAAAAATCAGGGGTTCTAAAACAGAATTCAGTATATATTCTTCCATTTGCACTAATAGTTCCACTGTTCCAAGGATCTCAGTTATGGACCTTAAAATTTCAAAAGACACCCATATTTCTCTGTATGCTCTCCTCATGATTGTAACAACTTTCTTTCTAGCCAGTTCTTGTTCTTCTCACCATCCTCTCATTTCATTAGTCCCATATATATATATATATATATATATATATATATATATATATATGGATTCCTATTACAAGAACGAAAGTTCACTACTTCAAACTTGTAATAGGAAGCCTCACTTCTGCAAAAGTTCACTTTAATGAAAGTGAACTTTTGCGTAAGTGCACTTCACCGAAAACACAGCAGCACAGTGGAGGACATAAAAAACAAGCTATGTCCTCCACTATGGTGCGATAGTCATGGACCTTAGGGTTGGGCGGGTTAGGGTAAGGGGATAGTTAGTAAAGCTATCCCCTTACCCTAACCCATGCCCTAACTCTAAGGTTTGTGACTATCGCACCATAGTGGAGGACATTGCTATGTCCTTCACTGCGCTGCAGTCATCATGGACCTTAGGGTTAGGGCACGGGTCATGGTAAGGAGATACGGGCTATCCCTTACTTTGACCCATGCCCTAACCCTAAAGTCCATGAGTACTGCACGGAAGTCCAGTACAACACCCGTTCATTGTACTGAACTTCGCGTAAGTGCACTTTTGATTAAGTGCACTTTCGCTGCAGTGAGCATTCCATGCACTATTTCGAATTCGTGAAAATTTGATCTAGTGTATGGAACCCATATATATATATATATATATATATATATATATATATATATATATATTTATATATATATATAGATATATATAAATCCCTTTGCATTGCATCACAAATTATTTCTGTTATTTCATAGCCGTTGCCATGGCTGCTTGTTCTTGGATCTTTTAACACACATTGCCACTACATCATCTATCTACCAGCACATTACTTCACATCTACTTCATAAAACCTATAATCTCCAAGTCCTTACCTCTGTCCCTTGGGCCCTTATCTTTTACCTTAGTAAACAGATTTCTGCTATTTAGTAGTCCTCCTGCCCCCTTTAACTGTCTTTTAGCTTCTTCAGTATTAAACATCTGTGCATGTCATGGAGGCATTACTCCCTAAAAACTGGCTTCTTGGCTTTCAAAATGTTCATGAAGATTAAACTGAGAAACAACTAGGTTCAATGTCCCTTCCAGCATCTACTAAGACTTCAAAAATAACGTCTTCCTCTCAAAACAATGCTATCTGATACTTTGCTACAGTGTAGAGTCTGGCTTTTAATGCCACCCAGTAACCCAGCACTGCTGCTGCCCCTTATAATCTGCCTTAGTGTTTTATCATCTATAGCACCCATGGGTATTCTTAGCATTCCTCCACACTCACACCTCCTGTTCTTTTCTAGACATTACCACTTTTTTCATTGTAAAATGCTTCTTGAGCACTTGTGATGTTACTCAGTATTCACTGTTAAGCAACCTGTTCTCTACCCATCTTCATGGAGTCTGCCAGTGATTTACTAGTAAAATACAATTTTATGAGAAATGGACCCTGTGCCATACCTCTCAATCTCTTACAGCAAGAAATCATTCTGGACAAAGCCACAAATAATGGGGGACCAAAAAAGGGCACAGAAATAGTCAGTGACACTTTTTAAATACTCTTCTTCCAAATTTAGATTGTTGACAAAATAACAGATTTTTCATAGCATGAATTTTCTGAAGGATGAAGTCTGAAAATCAAATATAATGTCAGCTGCCTGCCATTATTTTCTGACTTCAGTCATCAAAGATTTGCCACTGCCAGTGATTTGCCAGAATCTTTTTATGAAAAATGGACCCATAGCAAAAAGCCAAAAACTTAATTCCCCACAGTAGCTTCAAGTATGCACAAGCACCAACACAATTTCCCCAGTGATTCATCCCCTCAGTAGTTTCCAATAGTATGCACAAGCACCAAAATGAAATAATTCCCTCAGCGATCCATCCCCTAAGTAGTTACCAAGTATGTACAAGCACAAAATAAAACATTTACCCCAGTGATCCATCCCCTCAGTAGTTTCGAAGTACACACAAGCACCAAAATGAAACATTTCCCCAGCAATCCATCCCCTCAGTAGTTCCCAACAGTATGCACATGCACCAAAATGAAACATTTCCCCCAGAAATCCATCCCCTCAGTAGTTTACAACAGTATGCACATGCACCAAAATGAAACATTTCCCCCAGAAATCCATCCCCTCAGTAGTTTACAACAGTACGCACATGCACCAAAATGAAACATTTCCCCCAGCAATCCATCCCCTCAGTAGTTCCCAACAGTATGCACATGCACCAAAATGAAACATTTCCCCAGCAATCCATCCCCTCAGTAGTTTACAACAGTATGCACATGCACCAAAATGAAACATTTCCCCCAGAAATCCATCCCCTCAGTAGTTTACAACAGTATGCACATGCACCAAAATGAAACATTTCCCCCAGAAATCCATCCCCTCAGTAGTTCCCAACAGTATGGACATGCACCAAAATGAAACATTTCCCCCAGAAATCCATCCCCTCAGTAGTTTACAACAGTACGCACATGCACCAAAATGAAACATTTCCCCCAGCAATCCATCCCCTCAGTAGTTTACAACAGTACGCACATGCACCAAAATGAAACATTTCCCCCAGAAATCCATCCCCTCAGTAGTTTACAACAGTATGCACATGCACCAAAATGAAACATTTCCCCCAGAAATCCATCCCCTCAGTAGTTTACAACAGTATGCACATGCACCAAAATGAAACATTTCCCCCAGAAATCCATCCCCTCAGTAGTTTACAACAGTACGCACATGCACCAAAATGAAACATTTCCCCCAGAAATCCATCCCCTCAGTAGTTTACAACAGTATGGACATGCACCAAAATGAAACATTTCCCCCAGAAATCCATCCCCTCAGTAGTTTACAACAGTATGCACATGCACCAAAATGAAACATTTCCCCCAGAAATCCATCCCCTCAGTAGTTTACAACAGTACGCACATGCACCAAAATGAAACATTTCCCCAGCAATCCATCCCCTCAGTAGTTTACAACAGTACGCACATGCACCAAAATGAAACATTTCCCCAGCAATCCATCCCCTCAGTAGTTTCCCAGTACACACAAGCACCAAAATGAAACATTTCCCCACCAATCCATCCCCTCAGTAGTTTCCAAGTACACACAAGCACCAAAATGAAACATTTCCCCAGCAATCCATCCCCTCAGTAGTTTACAACAGTACGCACATGCACCAAAATGAAACATTTCCCCAGCAATCCATCCCCTCAGTAGTTTCCCAGTACACACAAGCACCAAAATGAAACATTTCCCCAGCAATCCATCCCCTCAGTAGTTTCCCAGTACACACAAGCACCAAAATGAAACATTTCCCCAGCAATCCATCCCCTCAGTAGTTTACAACAGTACGCACATGCACCAAAATGAAACATTTCCCCCAGCAATCCATCCCCTCAGTAGTTTACAACAGTATGCACAAACAGTCAAGCACCAAAATTAAACATTTCCTCCAGCAATCCATCCCCTTAGTAGTTTCCCAGTACATACAAGCACCAAAATGAAATATTTCCCCAGCATTCCATCCCCTCAGTAGTTTCCCAGTACAATATAACAAAACAGTTCCGCTTAGGCAAAAAACCACTCGCCACTCTTTATTTAGACTTTAAATGTTAAAAATATATCAAACGTTTTTCGTTTAAAACAATGTTTAAACTTCTTCAGAAATTGGCAAACATCAGTATAGTATTAAGCACTTGCTTATGTAGGAAGCAGTTAACAGCTGCCCGCCAAAATTCAAAGCAGTAGAGAATTTCTTAAAGTAAAACTTCTGCTTTAAAACATAAAATTATAAATTGTGTATGAAACATGCTCAAAGGATAGAGACATGTTTATTTTAATATTAGGTTAAAATATACTATTTAATTAACATTTTCCTGGGTTTGTTAAATATTATTTGAACCTTTTATGTCAATCTATTGTCCACACTTATAACATTGACAATAAAAATAATAATAAAGATAGATTTAAAACATCTTTACTGCATTTTTTTATAAATGTTTTTTATTTTTTAATAGTTGATAAATAATAATAAAATGTCCTAACGATCCATTTTTTATTTTTTATAGAAATAGTTATAAGACATTAGTAATATGCAGTGATTTGGGCAACCAGATCGCTAATTAGTCAGCTTTCATACATATTTCATGCTGTTACTTAAAATTAGGAAATTTTTGTGTATGTATATACTCAAATACTAGCTCATATATAATAATGGTTGAATTAATTATTGACTAATATTGAATTTGAACCATTCTTTCCTATATATGGTTATACATTCATCTAACAGAAACACCCCAACATACGAACCAGCCAAATATAAATTTTTATTTTTGTTTTTAATTTTAATTTAGTTACATCTTTAACTGTCAAGATTTATCTTATATTTGATTAAAAAAATGTTTTCTTATATTTAATTAAAACCTTTTTATTAAAAAAAATTTTCTTATATTTAATTAAAAAAGTATTTTATCACAAAATTGTCCACTTTATGAAATTCTTTGTGTAAAAATATTATAAATATTATTATAAGCGAATTCCCCCCTATTTTCTTATGTTTATTTATGTTTATTAAATATACTTTATACTAGTATTCCCCATCAACAAGGCATTGAATGGGTATTAGAAAACATACG
Source organism: Protopterus annectens (assembly GCF_019279795.1). NCBI lineage: Eukaryota > Metazoa > Chordata > Ceratodontiformes > Protopteridae > Protopterus > Protopterus annectens. The sequence goes on from NC_056731.1 coordinate 632,394,947, forward strand.
TAATAAAAACGCAGAACCAGATGAAATAACTCTCGTAGGAGAACTGTTGGACATAATTTTGTCCTATAATTTCATCTTATTTGATAAGCAATTCTACAAACAAAGGAAAGGAGTTGCGATGGGATCCCCATGTGGATCAAGTTTTGCGAATCTAGTAATGTCTCATTGGGAGAAGAATTTTATTTTTAACAACATGGCACTCAAGGACAAAATAATATTCTATGCTAGATTCATAGATGACATCTTAATAATATTTCAAGGAGATGAAAAACAGGCAACAGACATTATAAATTTATTTAATGAGAGCACAAACTTTCTGCGATTTACCCATACTTTCAATGAAGAATCCATTGCTTACTTAGATGTTAAGTTGTGCAAGAACAGATTAAATGAATGTTATGAAATGAACATTTTTAGGAAATCAACTTATTCTAACAAATTTTTGCACTTCTCCAGTGAACATCCAATACACCAGAAAAAATCGGTGGTAAAAGGACAGCTCATCAGAGCAGCACGTATGATTACAACTGATATAGAATTTGATCAAGAATGTTTATTATTAAAACAGATGTTTATTAACAGGCAATATCCCCCTAGCTTTTTGGATCCCTTATTAGAAGAAGTTAAAACAAAAAGACAACTGGTTTATTTTATTCCCATATTAAAGCAGAAATATGTAACTGTCTTAAAAGAAGGAGCCCAAAATACTCATTATGGGCAAATAATTGCAAGAGGACAATCAAACAGGGAAAACTACAATTCAGCATGTATATAAAGGTTTTCTATGGATTTCAGCAGTATTAAGGAGATAATACTGAAAAATTGGAATATCCTTAATGATGATCACACATTAATTTGTAAGTTAGGCCCTGTGCCCAAAATTATATGTAAGAAGGGCTTTGATCTTAAAAACATCTTGCAAAAGCATCAAAACAACAAACCACCAATAATGAACATAGGAATGGGACAATGTGGAAATTGCCCTTACTGTTTGTACATGTCTCCAGGAATATCAGCAGTTATTAATGGGTATAAAGTCCATGTAAAAGGGAAATTTAATTGCAACTCTAAAGGAGTGGTCTACTTAGCCTCATGCCAATGTTGCCTCTGTTTTTATATTGGAAAAACGGAGCTGAGGCTAAGGGACAGGGTGTATGAGCATTTGAGAAGCATCAACTTACAAAAGGAAGATAATGCTCTAGCAAGACATGTTATTGAATACCCTAATCATAAATTCTGCTTTAAGGTCATCTATCAACTCAAACAAGAAATGAGAGGGGGCCCATTTAACTTACTATTAGAGAAATGTGAATTGCTATGGCAAATCAAATTGAATGCCTTCACCTATCCAGGTCTGAATGAAAAATGCTCAATTATGAGCCTGTTAAAATTGAGAAGTTTAGAAAGATAGTTAATTTTATATAATTACAGAGCACTAGTATATTTAATAAACATAAGAAAATAGGGGGGAATTTGCTTATAATAACAATATTTATAATATTTTTACACAAAGAATTTCATAAAGTGGACAATTTTGTGATAAAATACTTTTTTAATTAAATATAAGAAAACATTTTTAATAAAAATTTTTTTAATTAAATATAAGAACATTTTTTTAAATTAAATATAAGATAAATCTTGACAGTTAAAGATGTAACTAAATTAAAATTAAAAACAAAAATAAAAATTTATATTCATCTGGTTCGTATGTTGGGGTGTTTCTGTTAGATGAATGTATAACCATATATAGGAAAGAATGGTTCAAATTCAATATTAGTCAATAATTAATTCAACCATTATTATATATGAGCTAGTATTTGAGTATATACATACACAAAAATTTCCTAATTTTAAGTAACAGTATGAAATATGTATGAAAGCTGACTAATTAGCGATCTGGTTGCCCAAGTTGCTGCATATTACTAATGTCTTATAACTATTTCTATAAAAAATAAAAAAATGGATCATTAGGACGTTTTATTATTATTTATCAACTTATTAAAAAATAAAAAAACATTTATAAAAAAAATGCAGTAAAGATGTTTTAAATCTATCTTTATTATTATTTTTATTGTCAATGTTATAAATGTGGACAATAGAGTGACATAAAAAGTTCAAATAATATTTAACAAACCCAGGAAAATTTTAATTAAATAGTATATTTTAACCTAATATTAAAATAAACATGTCTCTATCCTTTGAGCATGTTTCATATGCAATTTATAATTTTATATTTTAAAGCAGAAGTTTTACTTTAAGAAATTCTCTACTGCTTTGAATTTTGGCGGGCAGCTATTAACTGCTTCCTACATAAGCAAGTGCTTAATACTATACTGATGTTTGCCAATTTCTGAAGAAGTTTAAACATTGTTTTAAACGAAAAACGTTTGATATATTTTTAACTTTTAAAGTCTAAATAAAGAGCGGCAAGTGTTTTTTTGCCTAAGCAGAACTGTTTTGTTATATTTGTTGAATCTCCAAACCATCACTCAACATTGTTTTTCTCTAGTTGAAAAATGGTTCACCGACTTGAAACTCCTACTTAACCCAACTAAAACGAAATTATTACTATTCTTCCCCAACGTTTTCTCATCCCATGGCAAAGAACTCCCAAACACTAACAATATAACCTTCCATGTTAAATCCAACAATGGGACCCTCATAACCCCTGTCACCAGTACCAAACTACTTGGAGTTACCATTGATCATAAGCTCAAATTCGACATACACATTACTCAAACCATAAAGTCTGTTAACAAAAAACTAGGATCTATGTACAGAATTAAAAACTTCTTAACTCCTTCTACCAAATTAACCATTGCCCGTCCATCTCCTCTCTTCCCTCCTCTCCTTCCCCCTCTCTTTCCTCAATAAGCGTGAACTTAACATGCTCTCTTGCCTACAACCACATTGCTAGATTTATAACAGGTTCCCCTTATCGAACCCACCATTGTCTTAACTTGAGGAACCTTGGCTGGCTAGAACTGCCTAATCTCCTCAAACTTAACCAACTCACAAGCTTACAAAATAATCAACCATCCTGATAAAACTCCCTCACTATGCAGCATTCTGACTCCGTACTCTAATCTCAATAGTCTTGATCATCTAACAGTACCCTGATCCTAACCATTAAAGCTAAGAACTCAGGTGGGGATGCCCTCTCGCTAACTCCATTGGCAAGTGGAACTCCTTGCCAAACTACCTAAGACTTGCAACCTCACGCACTCAATTCAAAAACAACCTTAAAGAATATCTCACAACACAATGGTTATGCCCTTGTCGTGCACCTGACTAACTACATATCTCATACCCTACTAGTCCCACTTCCTCCTAGCCCATTTCTCTTATCCAGATCTCTAAAATCACTCATTCCTAATATCAATGAGGATTATACCTGATCTAGTCTAGTTTACATTCCTATTTGAAATTAATCCTATGTATAACCAACAGCATGATCTTTCTCCTATATAATTTCTATGTCATTTTTTCATCTTGTAAATGTTATTTGTACTCTCTTTTTTTTGTAACACTATTTTGTATCTATTTGAACATGTACTGACTATTTTGTTTGTTTGGAGCTTTTCTCCTCGGGCCTCTACTGAAAACGGATATGTATCCAGCTAGACTAGCCCGGTTAACAAAAGTAAAATAAAATAAATAAAATATTTCACCGGTTTGGAGATTTTTGTTTTCGTTAGTTTCCCAGTACACACAAGCACCAAAATGAAACATTTCCCCAGCAATCCACCCCCCTCAGTAGTTTCCAGCAGTATGCACATGCACCAAAATGAAACATTTCCCCAGCAATCCACCCCCTCAGTAGTTTACAACAGTATGCACAAGCAGTCAAGCACCAAAATTAAACAATTCCCCCAGCAATCCATCCATACCTCACTAACCAAGAAAGACAAGTGTACAAACTAGCACTACAAAAAGCACCAAGAAACAATTCGTTTCACAAACTGTTTTTTGTTTTGTAATATACGCTCAACGTTTGTATAGCTCTCTCCATTTAAGAAAAAAACACTAACAGATAGCCTAGTACAATACACAGTCACAAAGCATTGCAATGATTGCATTTCTTTTGTCTTTCTTTACCTAAATGAGCTGGGGGAAGAACTAGGTCTGGTAGTGATATATTTTCTCATGATGAGACCAGTTCTAGTCAGACAACTGCTGCACTAAGTACACTTGTTAATGATTAAGAGGTTTTAAGGTTTTAGTTGAGATGAATTTTCCCTGTTTTGAAAGATGCAGTGATCAGAAGTGGATACCAAAAGCATGTTTTTTTTTCTTCTTCATGTTGCTATTGTAATAGTGAGGAGATTAGGACATAGCTGGTTTTGGCATATAGTCCTGTATGTTTATGTCCATGTTTCTAAGACACAGCTGGTCTGTATTAATGGGGGAAAAATAAATTATTAACAGTTATGTTATATGGACAGTAACAGTATGAGTTTTGTGAGGCATAGTGGTGCTTCTGATAAAGGGATGAGTTTTAGAGCTAACTTCAAACCATGAACGGTTTGCCTGTAACATGTTGCCGTAACCACATAAAGATAAACACAAACAAAGTGGTAGATAACTCTCAAGCCCTCAGCTAAATTCGATAGGCTGGAACAGTCTGCTTACGAAGTTGATGTTATCGCACACGCACTGCACATGATGACATCAGCAGAAATTCGGCCCAAAAAAAATAGGAAATTTGGAAATTAAAGGGGCCACTCAGGAATTCATGGCACTCCATTATTTTGACCTCAAAACCAGTAAATATCAAGGAATTTGGTACAATTGAGAGGTATTTTCATCTGCAAACTTGGTAAGCCACAGGCCATCTATCTTTGCCTGGACTTCAAAGAAATAGATTCCAAACAGTATAGGGCCCAGCATAGATTCTTGTGGCACACCACTGGTATCTGGTCTACTGGTAGAGGTGGACTCCCCAACTTTGACAGTATATGTTCTGTTGGTGAGCTAGTTGGCTAACCATCTAATAATGTATGGGTTAATCCCCAGCTAGGAGAGTTCTTCTATGATACCTGAATGGGGATTGTGTCAAAGGCCTTCGCTAAATCAAGATAGGTGGTATGTATTGTTTTGTCCTCATCCAGGGCTTTGGTGACATTCTCAAAGAAGTCCACTAGATTTAATAAGAAAGATCTACCCTTGACAAAACTAAACTGGGTCGGATCAAGAGTTTGAAAGTCACCTATGTCCTTGTGGACAAGGTCTGTGATGATTCTTACCATGGCCTTGCAGATAAGGTTGGTTAGGCTTATGAGTTGATAGTTCCCAGGGTCAGTTGATGGACCCCCTTTGCGCAAGGGGATTACTGTTGCTGCTCTCCAATCTGCCAGGACAAAGCCAGTTCTCAGGCTATGGTTAAAGAGAGTGCTGAATAGTTCCTCTAGATCTTGTTTTAGATTGTTTAGTAAGCAGCCTGAGATGAAATCTGGACCCATAGAGGCCATGTTTTTGGCCTTGAAGAGTGCTTGTATGACCTGTTCTTTGGAGATACTTGGTAGGAGATTAGCGTCAGGAATGCTTTGGGGTATATCTGGTGGGACTGGGGGGGGGGGGTGAAGTTATTGCCAAATCTGTTGGCTAGCAGTTTGGCAATTTCCTCAGGTTTAGTGTGAGTGGTACTGTCCACTATAAGTTCGGCAGGGCATTCCCTTTTAAGTTTTGGATGTAGCTAAAGAATGCCTTATGATTGTCTTTAGCTAGGGATGCCAATATAGACTCATAGCTAGCCTTAGAGGACTTAACAAGATATCTGATTTGCTTGTTCAAGCTGTGGAGGGTATTCTTCCTCTGTTGAATAAGATCCCTCCTGTTCTTAGATATCAGATGTTAAGTTGTCAATCTCGCCTTCATTCTTGCTTGATGGGTTCGGAGCCGATCCTTGGCTCTGACTCGGCACTTGCTAAGCTCGAGAGTCACTTTTACCAGCTCGAGGCAGCCCCATATCCCATGATGCAAGGCGGTAAGTACCCAGATCTCGTTTGCCGCTTCGCTGATGAGGTCCTCCTTTTACCAGCTCCTGGTAAGTGTTTATTATTACTAAACTTTAGCCCCCAATCAGAAAAATTTCTCTTTTCCTTGGAATTCTGTCTTTCTTAGATACTTTGTGAGGCCTTTTCTGACTAACTTTATTTTTCCTTCTTTACATTTTTAGTCAGGCCTTTATTCCCTCCCACCCCCCCCCCCCTTGTTAGGGTGTGTGTGTGTGTGAGAGTTTACTTCTCTTACTTAACTTTACTTGTCTGATTCGGGACTGTGTGTGTGTACTGTTGTTTGAAAGCACTATGTCTAAAGAACAGAGGGTCTCAGGCTTCAAGAAGTGTGACTCGTGCTGTCAGAAGATGTCTCTGACAGACGGTCACACTTCTTGTTTATACTGCCTGGGACCTCTCCACCTGCAGGACTCCTGTGCAATTTGTCATTCTTTTAGCCAGAGAGTCCTGCAGGAAAGGAGAAATAAACTTATTTTAAGGGGTCTCCTCAAACCGGAGGGCTCCCCGGCAAAATCGGCTCTGGGCAAGCCTTCCAGGACTACCAAGGTCCAGGCTTCAGTTTCTAAGCCTCTGGCCTTGGCTCCGACTCCTTCGGAGTCGAGATCGGCTCCAGCTGGGGCCGATCCTAACAACTAAATCCTCGGCACCGATGGCTATCGGTGCCAATACTGTTACTGTCACTTTGGTGTCGGCTCCGACTGGCTGCGACCACCATGTGGCTCAGGCTTCGGTGTCAGTGCTGACCGGCTCCAACACCATTGTTTCCTTGCCTGTATCGGCTCCGGCTGGAGCCGATACATCTGACCCACCGGGCGAAAAGTTATCGGCTCCGTCTGGATCCGTGGGGTCTTCGGCTCCGATGGTTCCTTCGAGGAAGAGGTCCAGGTCTCCCTCTTTGGAACCGATACTGTCGGCTCCGGCCTCACCTCTTCTTTCGGAGCGGAGCCATCGGAGCCGATCATCTAGGTCTTCCAGGTTGTCAGACCATGATTTAGAGAGAGTGGTAAGCAGATTATTAAAATCACAGGCACTAGCCCAAATGCTTCATAGTCCGTCTCAACAGACGACTATTAGTCCACACCCTCTTCAAATTCCTCCTTCAACTCTACCCCAGAGTTTGGAGCTGGAGTCTACAGGAATAGTTACTGCTATGGCTGAGGGCCAGATAACCCCCCTTCTGCGCCTTCAGCATCTACTCTTATCTCCTCCTCGAGACCTTCCTTGGAGGGATTCGGTGGCCGGGCTTCCCTGGTCTGCTCCGAGGGGGTGAGTGGCATCGGACCCTTGTCCGACCCCACTCTTCTCCTTGGAGCTTCGGCCTTGGTGAGCTCGGCTCCGACATCTTCCTCGGAGCCTTCCCTTTCAGTGGGCCCGGGAGTCCCAGTTTCTTCGGAACAGGTTCTCTCAGATCTCCCTGGGAGGGGAGCCTTCGAGGTGATGAGGAGTGTGCTGGCCCCTGGGCTCAGTCAGCAGTCTATTCCTTTAGCTCCTCCCTCTACGGTGCCTGTTGATATTTCTTCCCGCTCTCTTGCTCCTGGACTGAGAGATCCACCGCCTCAGGTTTCCCCACTGGGAGGAACCCCCTCTTCCAAGGATTCTCCTGATCCATCAGGAGATCCTCCACGCAAGAGGACTTGTAAGAGGAAGCACCTAGACTCCCCTGAGTCTATTACTTCGGATACCGACTTAGATGAGTCGGAGGGGTCCCCAAGATCCCCCTCTGAGGATGTCTTCTTTTCAGACATCCTAGAACTCCTGAAACAGAGGGGAAACTGGCCCACCATAAATCCCTCCGAAGATGAGTCGGTATACCTAGAGGCATTTGGTTCTCGACCCTCCACCTCCTGGGTGTCTCCGCCTTTTGACCCCCTCATGCAGGTAATCGCTCGAAAGGCTTGGGCTTCTCCTGACTCCGTAGACCCAGTTCCCAGGAGGCCTTCTAAATTTATTACAGCCCCTTCCGAACAGCAATTCCTTACAAAAGGTGTCTCGGTTGATGCAATGGTGGTGGCGGCCGCCACTAAAAAGGAACTTGCAGATCCTTCCGTACCAGTCCATCCTCCTAACAAGGATTCCAGGACCATGGACAGGTATGGTAAGCGGATGTTTTCCTCAGCGACCTTTGCCATGCGTTCGCTGAACTATTTGTGTCACTTCACCAGACTCCAAAGGGACATCCTTAAGGAACTAGGTGAAGTAGTACAGGATCCTACAGCTTCAGGGGCACAAGACAAGATTGCTTCTCAGCTAGGAATCCTTAACTCCATAACCAACTCCTCCATGTGGCTGATTTCGTATGCAGCAGATTGAGCGAGTAGAGCCGCAAGCACAGGAGTGGCTCTGAGACGTCAATCCTGGATGCGGCTTTGTAATTTTGCTGATCCCTTCAAGGCGTCCTTCACAAACTCTCCCTTTGATGGGTCAACTTTGTTTGGTCCTCAAGTGAAGGATACATTGACCAGGTGTGAGCAGGACGGCAAGACTCTTTCTGCCGTAGGGGTCCGTTTTTCCACCCCTTCTAGACCTTACTCCAAAGGACAGAAGGGTGGAAAGATGTGGTTCCGCAAATCCCAAGGAGTCACACCGGATACACGTGGTCAGTTTACTCCTAGAGGCAGAGGGGGTAATAATAACAGACGCCGCCCTAGAGGCAGAGGGGGTCCACAAAACCAGGGAAGCAGAGAGTCTCTCTCTGACAAGCCCTTCCAGCATCCCTGAGGTGTTGCCCGACTGTCCATCCTTGGAGGCAGTCGGGGGAAGATTATCGCTGTACCCACAAGCCTGGCTTTCCCTCTCACAAGACAGATGGGTACAGTCGATCATATCTGAGGGTTACAAAATTCCTTTCAAGGAAAGTCCCTTCAATCACAAAAATTCCCTTCCAGATGTGCCACCCGGTCTAAGGGAAATCGCAAAGTTAGAAGTATCAAAGCTTCTACACAAAAGGGCCATTCAGCCAGTTACAACAGACCATTCAGAGCCTGGAATCTACTCAAGGTTCTTTTTGGTCCCCAAAAAGATGGGAGATTGGAGACCAATATTGGATCTCAGCAGACTCAACAAGTCTGTGAAAAAGACGAGATTTCGAATGGTCACACTTCAATCAATTTTGCCCTTCCTGGGCAAAGACAACTGGATGTGCTCAATAGACTTTCAGGATGCGTACTATCACATAAAAATTCACAGACGCTCCAGAAGGTTTCTCCGCTTTCAGCTGGGGTCCAGTCATTTTCAATTCAGAGCCCTGCCCTTTGGTCTCACTACAGCCCCCGGAGTGTTCACCAACTGTATGGCAGTGGTCACGGCTCACCTGAGACGTCAAGGATTCCAGGTGTTTCCGTATCTCGACGACTGGCTCCTTTCAGCCACCACCAGGCATCAACTTCTCCAAGCCAGGGATTACACCCTAAATCTCTGCACTCAGTTAGGAATTTCGATCAACTACAAAAAATCCTCCTTGTTGCCCTGCCAGTCTATTATTTTCATAGGCGCAAATTTAGACACTGTTCGGATGTCAGCAACCCTCACAGACCAAAGAATTTCAGATATCCAAAGTCACGTGCGGATCATCCTTGCCAGCAAAAAGGTACAAGCCAAACTGGTCCTGAAAGTGTTGGGCCTCATGGCAGCGGCCATTACCCTTCTTCCCTTGGCCCGCTTTTACATGTTTCTTCTTCAATGGATGTTGTTCACCCAGTGGTCTTACCAACAACTTCCCATGCGTCACCAAATCCTGGTGACACAAGCTTGCAAAAACCACCTATCCTGGTGGATTTCTTCTCCCCAGATTCATCAGGGCAGACCCTTTGTATCCCCGGCCCCGGTAGCCACAGTCACTACGGACACCACCCTGATCGGGTGGGGGGGTCATTATCAGGGCAGGATGGTTCATGGGACGTGGCAACTGTTCGAATACCACCTGCACATAAATGTCCTAGAGATGAGAGCAGTGCTTTTAATGTTGCAAGCCCTCAACGACTTTCTTCCCTTGGGAACAATTGCAGTTCACACGGACAACATGTCTGTAGTATGGTATATCAACAAACAGGGCGGAACCAAGTCCTACCCCTTGTGTCGAGAAGCTCTCAGACTTTGGCAATGGGTGATCTCCTCTCATCGGTTTCTGGTAGCAACGCATATCCCTGGGAAAACCAACATTTTAGCGGACAGATTGAGCAGAGCTATTCTCATGCCTCACGAGTGGTCTCTCAAACAATCTATAGTGGAGGAGATTTTTCTAGAATGGGGCCGCCCATGTTGCGATCTTTTTGCTACTCCCCAAAACAGCAAATGCCCAGACTTCTTCTCTCTCTTCCCACTGCCAGGCCATCCCCCCAGAGACGCTCTTACCCAGGATTGGCCCCAGGGACTTCTTTATGCCTTTCCTCCCTTTCCATTGATTCCACAAGTACTCCAGAAAGCCACCGTTTTGAGAGCCAAAATAATTCTCATTGCCCCCTATTGGCCTTGACAAATTTGGTTTCCGTTCCTCCATCATCACCTATTGGTGCAGCCGTAGCATCTGGACCCAGTGCCAGACCTTCTGATCCACCAATTGGGTCACCTGCATCGGTCTATTCCTTCTCTCAACCTCACAGCTTGGTTGCTCCACTTCCTTCCTTAGCCAGGCTTCCTATGATCTCTAACTCGGTTAGGGATATCATAGTGGCTTCTCTTAAATCCTCTACTAGAAGGATTTATACCAGCAAGTGGAAACGCTTCTCTTGTTGGGCAAAATCAAAGAATATAGATCCCTTTACTGCCCCTGTTCATGCAGTTTTGGATTTTTAGCGAAATCTTTCACTCGGGCTCTTCATCTTCCACGGTTAAAGTTCAGTTGGCTGCTATCTCAAACTTTCATGTCAGGTTTGCAGATCACAACATTATGTCCCACAGGCTTTGTAGAGCCTTTCTAAAAGGGATTTCCTCCTTAAACCTCCTGTCAGGAGTCCTCCTCCTCAATGGGACCTAAATCTAGTGCTGACATCCTTAATTCTTCCTCCCTTTGAGCCAGCTGTTTCATGTTCACTGAAGTTTCTTTCATGGAAAACACTCTTCCTTGTCGCTATTACCTCGGCCAGGAGAGTGTCAGAACTTCATGCTCTTTCTGTTCGTCCCGCTTATTTGGTCTTCCACAAGGACAGGGTATCCTTGAGAACTAATCCATCCTTTTTGCCTAAGGTGGCTTTGAAAACTAATTTGAACCAATCTATTGATCTCCCTGTATTTTTCCCTAATTACTCCAACAGATTGGAACAAAAATTACATTATCTTGATGTTCACCGCCAACTCAGATATTATTTGGACAGAACAAAACAATTCAGGAAATCCGATCAGCTCTTTCTTTCTTATGCTGAAAATAAGAAAGGCCTTCCTGTTTCCAAAGTGACCTTATCTAGATGGCTTTCTTCCACCATCTCCGAAATCTATCAGCTCAGGGGCAAACAGCTGTGCTCAAAACCAAAAGCACATTCCACCAGAAGTTTAGCCACTTCCACAGCCTTTCAGGCTAGACTCCCTTTAGACACTATTTGTGCAGCAGCCACTTGGGCCACTCCTCATACCTTTGTTTCTCATTACAAATTGGATTTGGCCGCCAGGGATAGAGCCAGTTTTGGTTCTACGGTTCTCAAGTGTCTGTTCCATTGAGCCACCCAGGATAGAGGTGCTAGGGACGCGGTCCCATCAAGCAAGAATGAAGGCGAGATTGACAACTTAACATTGAGAAGTTATGTACCTACCATAACGTTCCATGTTAGTTGTCTTCTCTCGCCTTCTTTCTTGCGACCCTCCCTTCTACCCCCTTGCCTGGACAGACCTTGTTTTCTTTTGTTTGGAAGATTGCTTCTTTAGGCACCAGTTAGTTACCTGGTTCCCATTACAGCCCTTCCTTTAGGCTAATTGCTTTCTTTCCTCATTGGAAAGTTTGTGCTAGGTGTGTTTCCCTATAGGTACAAACGAGATCTGGGTACTTACTGCCTTGCATCATGGGATATGGGGCTGCCTCGAGCTGGTAAAAGTGACTCTCGAGCTTAGCAAGTGCCGAGTCAGAGCCGAGGATCGGCTCCGAACCCATCAAGCAAGAAAGAAGGTGAGAGAAGACAACTAACATGGAACGTTATGGTAGGTACATAACTTCTCATTCTTTCTTTTGTTGTATAACTTACTTAAAGTCCAGCAGGGTGGCTTGTTTTTATGGGAAGACCTGGTTTTATTCTTATTAGGTACAGCCGAGTCAATACATTTGTGTAAGTGGCTATATAAGGCATTTGTGTATTCCTCTGCATAGGAGTCATTGTTTGCTATGTTGGCAGGGGCTTTGAAACTTTTTATCCCTTCACTTAGTAGGCAATTGTTTTGGAGGAATTTTTCATTTTTTTTTTACTTTTGTGGGGGTGTCAGCTTTGATCTGTACTTCAAATGAGACAGATTTATGGTCTGACCTTACCACGGAGGTCAACACACAGGGGGTAGTGCAGTGACCCCCATGTTGGTGAGCACTTGGTCTAGGACATTTGAGCCCCTTGTGGGGGTGTGGACCAACTGTTTCAGGGCATCTGAGTTAACAAAGTCCAGGAACCTCATTGCAGTCATGTTTGTGCTCATGTAAGATACCCAATTGATGGAATGATAGATGAAATCTCCCATGACCAAGGTGTTTGGCTGTATACTGAGTGACTCTAGCAAGTCTAGGTAGGTGCTGTGCTTCTCCTGGTCCATGGTGGGGGACCTGTAACTAGCAATGATGTGGAAGGGTATTTTACCTATAGTTAATTGGACCTGGAGTAGCTCAGGAGAGTCATACTTTTTCACCAGTCTCAAGGTATATTTAGATTTAATGAAGATGAATACAGCACTATCTCTGGTTCTTTCATGCTCATTCTGCGTTATGAACATGTGAAAGGCATTGTAGCCTTGTATGGCTGGCGTGCTCTCAGTGGCCTTGAACCAACTCTCAGTGACTGTACAAATGCCACCATCTTCTGAGGTGAGGAGTGCTTTCAGGGAGTGCAGTTTATTGTTTAAGCTCCTAGCATTAAGCAGCATGACCTTGAGTTTGTCTTTAGTGGATCTCTTTACACCAGAAGTTTTGTTGTTTGGACATTGCCTAAAAAAGACACTATGGGGAGGCAAGCATCTTTGCCAGCATCCAAAATCCTTGTGGAGACAGGTTAAGGCCATCTCTGGCAAAACAGCATAGACTGTCTGCCATGTCTTCCCAGGCAGACAGATACTGGGTCCCCTTGGAGTGATACCAGAAGCCAAGCCAATTCTTGAAATCAATCATTTTTTGTCTGTATTGTGGAATCATCCTAGATGAAGGTAGAATACTGCTTAGAGTTAGGGACATACCTGCTTGGGACACATAATCTATGAGGTCGGTCATGTCTCTCTTCATATAGTCCAGAGAGGTACTTTTCAAGTCATTCACACCAACATGTGCTATGACAGAGTCAAAACGGTAATGGTTACTGAGTGACTTGACACACACATGGTTTGATGGCTCCTGGCACCTGACAGATAGTTGACTGTGACCTTCTCCTTGTTTAACCTGGTGAGCGGGACATCTGTGTGTCTCACTATTGAGTCATCCATGGCCAGAACATTAGGTTTTGAGATGTTTTGCCTTAAGGGCTTAATTGTTGAGACTCTGATATGTGTGTTGTTATGTTTAGTGGTGGATCCTGTTAGTGTACCAGTATGTGTATGTTGTTTGTGCTCGGGAGGTGTCTGGTCTTTTGGTTAGTCTCTTAGTTAGTACCTCTGAGATTGTGGATTTATGTGTCTTGACCTTATCTTGTGTGAGAGAGGAACTGTATGTGCTGACAACCTGTTGTATGTCTTGTTTATTGGTTTGTGAGAGGACTGATTCTAATTTCATGGTATAGTTACATCTCTCACATACTGTATTTGTTTGCTTTAGGAGCAAGTTATTGTCAGTATACATGAAGCAATTGCTACATTGCCTCAGGATGCCTGTGTCACTCAGGTTGGCTGGAGAAATGGTAAGAAACTATCCTTCCATTATGGCAGATCTATATTGTAGTAACTAGTGGGGATGGGCTAGATGGATCAGGGTTTGCTTATGGGACTAACAAAGGCAGCTATTCTGTGGAGGGCTACAGATGGAAGACTGCATCAGCACCTTAGAATGTAGATCCGAGTTGCTCGCTGGGTAGCAATGTGAAACTGTGTTGTGCACAGAAAGCCAGTGGAACTAAAGAGGGTTGTCTAGCTGATATCAAGGGAAAAGTGGGTTTCTAAGCATTTGCATCTATACACAGCAGTGCTCAACCCTGTTGTATGGTACACAGCTAAGCTCAAACATGGTGCTTAAATACAAGCAAAGTTATACAGTTTTAACAAAAACTAACCAATGGAGAACTGAAATTTATTCCAAGAATCCCCAACTCAGATGGGTCCTGGGCTGCACACTTCTGCCACAAGGGTGCAGGAGGGCCTTCTTAATGTAGGAAGGCAGGTTTTAGTGCTCAATAAATACCAAACAACCTAGATTCATGAAGTCTGAATCTAGTCTGTGCTATAAAATGCAGAAGTACTAGTAATTCAAAATGCAGAAAAAAATAGTCCCAACAGTAGAACAGTAAAAAAATGAAAAAGCAATTAGTCAAAATGCAGTTCAAAAAATGCAATGCAAGCTTAGAATATACTTATATTTTGTTGAAAACAGTGGTTGGCTTGGATTTAGTTCAGATTCATTCCAGATCTCTGGCTAAAGTCACCAAGCATGGAGTAATTCCACCAAACTGAGGGTCTATTACTTGGAGATATGCCTGACATAGGACTCATTCCCCTCTAGACTACATAAAGATGGAGTTTTTTTTCTGCACTTTTAAACAAGAATCTCCAGTTTGGACCCCCTACTGAAGGAATATTCAAGAGACTAGAGGAAAAGGGCAAGACAATGCAGTCTGTTAAGCAGCTTCTTGAGCTCCTAAATTCAGGAGGTATTACTAAGATAAGCCTGAGCCTTTATAAACAACAAACGGAAAAGTGAAGATTAAATAAAAGTGACAATTGAGACCAAAGGAGAAGCCTGGAGGCCCTCTGGGCCATGGCTTCATAAGGTAATAGCCATGGCCCATATGGCAAGGCTTGGGCTTCTTGCATCGCTTCAGGGACCTGGGCCTCACCACCAACCAGAACAAATCAAATCTGACTCCTTCAAGGAAAACAGTATTCCTGGTGGTATATCTAGATGCAAGCTTTTTCAAAGCCTTTCTCCTTGAGGTAAGGTTTATTACCTGAGCCTGTTTTTCCAAAAGATTTTGCTGCACGAGTCAGCATGAACAGGGGAGCTCCTCAGAGTATTAGGCTACATAGACTACTGCATTTTAATGGTGCATTTGGCCTCCCCACTCATAAGGAATTTGTGCTACCGCAGAAAAAGTTTAGTGTACCCAATCACTAAAGATCAGCATTTACATATTTTCTTGCACTGGGTAGGAGATATTGCAATGAATAGTGCAGCAACAACTCAAGCCCCATCCACTTTGATCCTCACCATGGGCATCCCAAATCTAGACTGGGGGACCATGTGGACACTTCCTTATCCAGAAAACTTGAGAAAGAAACATTAGGAAAAAGCATGTACATTTTAAATAAATGATAGCTGTCATTCTGGTATCAAAGGCTTTCAGCTAAACATTGATTTTTTTTTTGAAGGGGGGCTATACAACAGTGATGTAGTACATAAACAGGTGAGATTCATTTGCATCTTCTGTGCAGGCTTGTGGTGCAAGCCTAGGCTATAACACAAGGAGTAGGCATGACTCTAACTACAACCTACATCATTTGTTGGCAGACAAGCTGAGCAGATGTCAAGTAGACCCTTAAGCATTAATAAGTAACAGGAATGTTCTCCTGGATCTGACCAGGGTGTGGCTGAACCAGAAATAGACTTATCTGTATAAACTCAAGTGTGGCAACTGATACATTTCTGCTGCAGAAAATCAATTCCAGCAGCTTGGAAGATAAATGCATTCCCCATGAATTGGACACATCTATTTCTTTTTGTGCTTTCCCTCCTATACTCTTGATCTCTAGACTACTACTATAAATCTAGGAGGAAAAGCAAAAGTCTTCTAGTAGCCTCCTTTTGGCATCATTAATATTGGTTGGCTGTGCTTTAAAGCATGGCAAGGGAAAATGGAAGGCATTGGCTCAGCAGGTAGACCTTTTAAAACAAAAGAAAGGGTCCCTTCTGCACCCCAACCTGAACACCATAAGGGTAACAGGTTGAATGGTTTCACATTAATACCAAGTATTCAAATTTATTCTGAACATGTTATAAAGGTTATGAAGAAGACTAGGAAACCAAACCCATGGAAATCATATCTACTTTCGTCATGAGATCTTGATAATGTTTTGAGAAGTTGACCTTTGTACCTTTTGAACCAAGTGCCTCTGTTCCCCACCAATTTTTATCTTTGAAGCTGCTGCTTTCAGTGACTATCACTTATGCTAGAATAGCAGCAGATCTTTAGACTTTAATCAGGATAGGGCACCCCTCCTTACCAGCCTTTCCTTTATGCTTAAGGTGGTCTCTAAGTTATGTCTTAACCAAGCCATTCACTTGCCAGCTTTCTTTTCTAAGCCACAGAACAAGGAGAAAGCAATTCATTTACCTATCTGTGTATGGGTAGTTGAGATTTTGTTTGTACAGGACTAAAGAATTCAGTAACACTAACCAGTTATTTGACTCTTTAGCAAAGGGAGAAGAGAGAAGCCAGTCAACAACCAAAGTACTCCAACTAGTTACTCATTGCATTTCAGTGTTGTACAGCTTGTGGAAAATCTGTTCCAGACATGTCAGAGCCCAACACACTTGAATCATTGCAGCCACCGCAATCTAAAGGTCAGCAAACAAGCTATAACCAAAGCTGCAGCCTGGACCCCTGCTCACATTTTCTCTAGGTTTAGAATTTAGGTGTATTTTCTAGGGACAGGAAAATATTTTCTTCTGCTAACATTTAGGGTCTTCTCTTGTAGTTAACTGTCTCTGACCAACCATACTATATTTTTATGCTTTGTGAATCTTCTTAAAAGTCAGGACAACTTATACAATAACATAGTATAGTTGTGTTAGGAACGTATGCATATGTATCATCTTATGTATTTACAGTACCTTCCAATTTTTCAACTGCTTGTGGAACAACTCTTTGGAATACCTTTGATGTGGTGAAAATCCAAATAGAAGTCTAAAGAATTTTTGTCTACCTTATGGTGTATTACATGTACACAATGTGGAGTTTTCTTCATGCAGTAAACCCATATTTGTATGTATTAATGGAAAGAAACTATTTGCTATTCTTGAGTCTACTTCCTCAGCTAAACACAATATGTAATGATCTTGGTTAACCTATTTATTCATATCATGTGGCTCCTTGCAAATTTTCTTGCTTGATAGCAGCAAGCATGCCATTTACACATTCAGCTTTCTAGGATTACTTCTTAATGGCATATGAGAGCTTCTGGTACTTTTCTGTGAGCATGTCATACTGTACATGTAAGCAACTCAACACTACCATACAGGATATCATTGCCACATAGTATATATAATGCCTCAACAATTGTGTGACCATGGTTTCACAGACACACCTTTTAGTTTATTGTTGTAAATTCAGTTTACCATTCTTAGATTCTCACAAATGATCCAAAATGTTCAGAAATTTAACCTCTTCAGGTGTTATGGTTTGACCCTGATGATTCTACTGAAATGCCAAAATATGTTAATGTGTACTCAACTTTCCTGTTAGTGCATCTGAAGCTCAGTGCTTCAAAGGATCTTCAGGCATAATTTTACAGTCTGCGCTTGTGTCTAGTTTAAATTCAACATTTTGCTTATTAATTGTTAAAGTTTCTTTCCAACAGTCTGTCATATTCTTGTTCTGTTATATCTTATGCACTTTCAGACTTCACTGTAAGAGTACATTTTACTTCAGGAATGACAGTAAGCAACTTATTTTCATGTTTCTGTTCAACAGTGTGCAATTTCTTTTGAATACTTATTTTTACTTTTATGCAGATTCTACAAAATGCATCAAAAGCAAGATGAGTCTTCTTATATTTACAGTCACTCCTATTACTTGTACATGGTATTTCAGCTAAGTCTTTTTTTTGTCTCCATTTTTGCAACCAAGCATTGGCATATGGCTGTTTTACATGTCCATTTCCATTGCAACAAATATTTCACTTCATTTCTAATGTGGGTCATTTGATTTAACATACATTTTATTTTAGACACATATTTTCTTCAGTTAATTCTTTTAATTGAGCAGTACTAATGGTATTTGTTTTGCATTCATTTGCATATTTTAATAATGTCAGGTATGCTAATCTTAATAGCATTTCCCTTGCTTCATAATTTCTTATATCACAAAATTATTCTGTCTCATTATTGAATCATACAGACTGTTTCATTTACAGTCTTTGGCTACATATAGTTGACAATATATACTTCTAAAGTTACTAACAGGACTAAATGGAAAATTATTTATTTTTTGCCTCATCAGTAATCCCAGAGCTTGTCGCTTATAGCTACTATTTTATAATTTTCTTCAAGAAAAGTAAAACATGCATACCTTTTAGACTTCTTCTCTAGTAACATGCAGGACTTTGACACATTGTATCTTTTTTATCTTTTTCAACTATACCATTTGGGTTAGGGTACAAGCCGAAATTCTGCATCTGGATCTTCTAGTTTTCTGCCAAATTTCCCTGAAGTAAGAGGACTACTTTTAGAACAGGCCAGGGTCAGTAGGTAGCCAGAAGGACTCAGGCAGCCTTTTGAGATGCATCAGCTTCAGTGGTGCTCTGCACTTCAGATAAGGAGCTAAATCATGTCTTGTACCCACAATGTTAGGAGAGACCATCATTTTGACTCAGTATGTCCTTAAGTCAGTAGTTACACAAGGGACCTGTCTTTTGCTAATCTCCACAGAGCATTTGAGGACTGCACAATGCTATTTAAACATTGTTATACACAGGCTTTTATAGCCTAAAACTTACTGGATGTCAAACCCTCCAAATCGCCATAAACAAAATTTCCTCATTTTTTCATCTGTCTGATAAAAGACAAGACTACTTGCCACATTAGAAATGACAATTTGGCTATCTATAACAGTGCACCCCCATGATCAACTCCCTTACCTATAAATTACTTAACATCAGATACTATCCTCACTTGCAGCCAAGTGAAAATACAAAACAAATACCTATACACTAAGGATAAATAAATAAATAAATAAAATAAAAAAATTGTCCAATAGATTCTACTGCAAGTAGACCAGACCGCATTTCAGATTG
Source organism: Protopterus annectens (assembly GCF_019279795.1). Lineage (NCBI taxonomy): Eukaryota > Metazoa > Chordata > Ceratodontiformes > Protopteridae > Protopterus > Protopterus annectens. The sequence continues at coordinate 632,414,293 of NC_056731.1, forward strand.
TTACCAGCACAAAAGCTTTCACCAAGGTAGCCCAGCGATATGGGACTGTCTACCAAAAGACATGTCTCAGTTTCCAGTAATTTAGACTGCAGCTACTTTAGCAACTGTAGAAAGTAAATAACTGCAAATGCTTCCAAGCCACCAATAAGATAATCACTATATTCAAGTAATTCTACTGTAGCCAGTAAGCAATCATACTCTGCATCAATCTACTCAACTGATTTTATATGATCTGTATTTATTCAAGTTATTATGAACAGTATTAATGATGTCCACTGTATTACTTTTAGAAACTTTATGACTGCTTTGTGTTAGTAATCTCTTGTGTGCTGCATGGATATTAAGACTTACTGCTGAATTATCCATAACTGTAACTACTGTTTATGTATGCAAGTCATATGTCATTAGCAAATCCTATATTTCATAGTTGAAAAAGGTGATCATATGTAGACAGTTATCTGGCCTTCAACCAACAATTAACCAAGACAGTAAGAAAATCATTCTATGTTGCCCAACTCATAAGCATGGGTATGGTATCCAGGTCGAAGGTTGATATAGTACCACTCTACTTAGCACATACCAGACCTATCATTGAGTCCAATGTCCCCTTTGGCATTTAACTAGCCAAGCACTTGCAACAGCTGTAACACCCTCAAAGGTTCCTCCCCAGGAGAATCCAGGGTATGAATGCCCTGTCCTACACAGATCACCTTAAGGCCTTATCACTGTACTTAGTCTCCTACAGGTTACTGAGAGGCAATCTATGCCTAGCATATAAGCCATCCTCAGATCCATCAAACAAACAGCATCAAAAACACTAGAAACAAGGACCTGAACTATGCCTGCAACATAAATAGAACATTCTGGAGGGAGTGATAAATGTCTCAAGGGATCCACAAGCTATAGAATAAGCACCCCATCTATGTGAAGCAGAGTTCTTTCCTGACCCTATTCAAAAGAAACCTTGATCATTGGATGGGAAATTGTAAATTCACCCCCATTCTGGACCCTGTGTTTCTGATGGACAGAGGTCAACAGCAAGTAAATGAATCCCTAACTGACATACTCCCCCACATAACCCTTTGCTACCTCTTTACTAACATATCCTACCATATAAGCATCCAAGGAACTCAAGGACAAAACTGAGATAGGTTGCATGGCTATGTTTGTAAAGACCTTTTGGTAATTTCCTAGTATAAACCTATGAACCTATGAAAATGGTTCCTGGATCAGTTCAGTCCCACAGTTAACAAATACATCATCTTTTTATTTTTTCTGTCAGATGATTGTACACTGGTTATGTCTTTGCTTAATGTTCAGTGAAACACAAATAATCTTATTGCTGAACTGGTAAATGAAAATGCAACTTATTGGAGTCTTTTCTGTTCTATCATGAGTGGAATTCCTGGAACATCTTATCACCATGAAGGCTTGCTACTTCCAGGAATTTCTTTTCATTTTTGCCAATCTGAGGATTTGGCAATGAAGCCTTCTGTCACACCATTCACCTGTGACTGTACTAGAATACTGTTTCAATGTTGTATTACAATATTCTGACACATTTTCTTAAACTGGGCACCACTGAATGATGGTCTGGTAGGTCAGACATGAAGGAGATCTTACCCACTGTAGGATTAAAGTATTTTTTGAAAAGAAGTTGCTGGCTGTGTAACAGGAAAACAGGAGTATTCACCTGTCATGGGTAAAGTGTACTTTGAGTTTTTAAGAGTCAGTATAAATCACTGATGATTTCCTTCACGGGCCTTTCATTAATTCTGTGATCTTCATTGATGCACTGTTGGTCTTGTCACTGTTAGTTACTGTTAAATAGACATATCATGCAGTTCTTAAAAAGAACTCTTATTGTATGATGCATTTCAGGGACTCATATTTTCTCAGTCACAATAACTTTGGCTTTAGCGATGTCTTGGCATGCGTTATCAGCTACATACAATGTTTTTCTTTCCTTGTAGTGAAACTGGAATGATTGGTCTGGTACCTTTCAAAAAATATCTACCACCCTCTGGTACAATTAATGCACTGTGTCAGTTTTTGTTGTTTGTTTATTTATTTATTTTTATTAACCAGTAGATGACCTTTGGCTGTTTTGTAATAGTCACCTGTCCTGAACAATTCTCTGTCACTGCACCTCCATGGCTTTTTCTGTTTCTTGTACTATTTCAGCTAGAGTTAGTGCTCTGGAAACAGTGCACCCAGTACATGGAATTATTTGTGTATTTGTTTGCTAGTCTGCCATAGTTCTCTCACTCAACTGAATACATACTGAGGAATGCAGTTGATAAACTCTTTGATTTTTCTTGCAAATTGTCTTGAATAAGCAGAGGATTAACTTCATGATCCATCTATATACATAGCCTTGTAGGGATGGTTTGGATGGAGGGCTGATGAAGATTTTTTTTGTCTCTCCTAGAAGTACTCATTGGCCATTTAATCAGATTCTAACTGCACAATCACATCTGTTCAAATTTACATTTACTTGTATGTTGTCTCATTATAATGTATCCACGGGTGTTATAAGATCACTGTTTGAGTGAGATCATCATGCACTGTATTGAGGAATTACTCCTGAGCTCACTGGTATGATGAAACTGTGGAGTTAGTATGTATGTATTTGAAAGAGGAGGTACAGACAGAAGTTCTCATGTAGAGTGCAGGAGGCCTTGCCCCCCCCCCCCCACACAAAAACACTTTTTAATGAGTGTGGGTGCTCTTTAGGGAAGATGTGTTCTTGATTATGTATGACCAAGAAACTGGATGATGAATAGTTGTGTTTTGATCATTCATTGGAAAAGCAAGATTTTCTGTAAGAGTTTGTGATCTGATAGCAATACTCATTTCTTCCAAGCAGCTATACGTGAAAGTGTTCCTGTACACTCAGAAAGTCTGGGTGTGCCATTTGTAGCTGAGAATAAGACATCTGCTGACTTTTACTATTTAGATGTATACAGCAAAACCATTACAGTCAAGTGTCAAATACATGAAGAATGCAGGTGGAATAATATAAGGCAAGTATTTATAGCAAAGTAAGAAGAAAAAAGTCTGAGCATAAAACATAATTCATTCAGAGTAAAAGAAATATGCTAAGCATAGTGCAAACTGAAATATATAGTAATATGATCATGAAAGACTGCTTGTTATCTGCTTAAAAATTGCCTGGGTAAAGGAAAAACATAGAACTTGATATAGTGCATAATAAATTAACCATAAACACACTGTGTGAACACTGGCTCTAAGTGATGGTCACTGTTGATGTAATACCTGACCCTATGTACAAAACAAGAAAAAGGGAGTTGATGCTAATACACAATCATGAATTTCTTTCCATAAAATACTATTTCAGAAGCCAGCACTGTGGCATAGAGGGATAAAACCCTTACGTTGGCTCAGACAACTAGAGTTCAATTAGCTTCTCGGATATCTAGCAGGGAGGGATGAGGACAGAGGGCATTTGCTAATGATGCTCCCTGATTGGAGGTGTGGTCCAGCAAGGGAAGTAACCCTCAGATGAAGACAAAAAACAGGAGAGGTAACAGGGAATCAATAGGTCATAAAGAAAAAACATCTCCCAGCAGAAGTAATCAGGCGGACCTCCAAGCCGCCCATAAGCTCTGCATTGGTCCCAGCCCTAAAACGGAGAAAGGCCAGGGGATTAACAAGGTGGGTGGCAGACCCACGAAAAGATGTGGTGTACTAGGTAGAGTGCTGAAGAATAATGTTGGCGGGGGGGGACAAAAATACTATTTCAGAACTCTCAATAGCTCTTGCCCCTCATTTAGGTAAAATTGAAAGTATGGAGATAAAGAGGGAGAAATGTTTCTAAAGTCCACAGTAAATGGAGGAGAGATACATAAATGGGACATAATAAGATGGCCAGTATAGGTATATTGAGCATGAAGTTGGTTTTGCTGAAAGCAGAAGCAATAGTATATACAGTGGATATAAAAAGTTTACACACCCCTGTTAAAATACCAGGTTGTGTGATATAAAAAAATTAGACCATAATAAATCATTTCAAAACTTTTCCCACCTTTAATGTAACCTATAACCCATATAATTCATTTGAAAAACAAACAAATCTGTTAGGGGAAAATTATAAAAAATAAAACGTACAATACACTGGTTGTCCTTTATATTCAATACATCATCGTCTCATTAAATAACAAAGAGTTGTTTCATGATGTTCATAAATAGCCCTGCTTCGATGCTGCCCATTTCTTGTAGTTACATTTCATACTCTGTAAGTAGAGTACTGGAATAAACTGGAAATAACTGGAAGAAACTGGAATTAGGCTGGAATGAATGTCTTTATCTTTCAATTACCCAGAAGTGTGCTGAACAGGTTCCAGTTAAGTCTGCATACACTTTAGTTTGGTTAGGAATGTTATGTTATGTACAGTGGAGGCAGATGTCAAAGACATACCAATCAAATCTTACTTTTGCCAATAACAGTGCTGATAAACTGAAACAGACTGAATTATATTATCCTTCTGCTCTCATTATACTCAGATTTATTCCTTTCATCCTGAATAATGTAATTAATATTCTGGAATGATGGATATTTGTCCTGACTTCTGCACTTACTCTCAAGTGTCTGTACCAAATGTCTGTGACTTTCTGCATATCAGTCTGAACTAACTGACTCATTTCTGTGTCTCAAGTGTTTCTTAAACAGTAACAAAACCCTGTAAATGTCCTATAAGTTTTACATGCCTCTTTAACCTTGGTTCCCAAACCTGCTTGTACTTAATGTACTGCACATTCTGGTAGACATTTTATTCATATCAGCATTCTTGACTGAAGTTACTGAAATGTTCCTTTCTATTGAACCTGCATGTAAAATGTATACATCTGCTTTAATATGGCTGCATTTCCAGGTCTAGGCAAAGAGAATGCTAAATTTCTGTCTAACAAACTACATTTAAGTGAAATATGATCTTACAACTCCCACTATTCATAATATTGTGCACCTTATATTTGAATGATGACAATGGCTCTCCTGTGCTCTTCTTCCCGCATTATAAATATATATAGTCAGCTTCTATAGCTGGATTCAAATACCCTGAAATAAAGTCAGCACATATACTTGACCCTTGACAATATATACGGTCCTTCCTAAAAGCCTCAGTAGATATTTTCTATCAGCATTCTGGTAATCCAGTGCCTGGTCTGTTGCCATATGACAACTTTGTGCTGAAGTTAACATTCTATTTTCCTCTATCACTCTCTTTCAAACTTATTCATATCAAGTTTTTCTATTACACCATCTTTTGAACTGTATTCAGTGTTGTAAAATATATTGTGAGTACAATGTAATGACTCAAAATTCTATAATTATGCAACTCTAATACTTCCTTATGTACGGATTTAATAATTCAAATCAGAAATGGGCCTTAGGGTCCCCATCTGAGGAGGCACCATCATCACTGTAATACTCATCCATGCATGATCAGTGAAAGCTACGATTCAGTTCATAACTATCCTTCTCGTGCATAGCAAAGTTTTAGGTGCCATCATATCTCATGCCCCTGCTGGTTTTTCAGATGTGCTCTCAGAGCCATCAGTAGGAGACATTGCAAATCTCTGTGTACTAATTTCAGTCTCTACTGAATGTAAAGCTAATTGCATTGAATTTGGATACTTGCATTATGGGGCCTTCCTCTATGCTTTAGAAGTATTTTTGCAGGTAGTTACCAGACATGCAGTCAGGGACACCATTAATGAGCCTAACCCAAATTCCCAAATGACCCAAAGCAATGTCTGGTTAACTCAATTGCTCAAGGTCACACTGTAAACAAATAAAGGTGGGAAGATTCAAACTCTTTACCTTTGTCACAGGAAAACAATCCTTAATTAGTCAGAGATTTAATCATCTGTGCTAACTGCCAGAGGACGAAAGTATAAAGCAAGATGGCACACCTGGCCTGCAAATATAATCTCAGAATTTGTTTCTCTTAACCAGATCTCCTAATTTAAATTATCATTAATTTCACTATAGGTGCTCCTTTGAGGCAGTATAACTTAAAATCTTTCCAGGAAATGCCTTAACAGTTTAAAGGGCTACAGGCGAGATATCCATTCATCATGATCCAGCCCCCTCAGCTGTTCTCTAGTATCATTGCATTTAATGAGAAACTCACATGAAGACCATTTATGAACCCTTGGGACGTACAAATTTGCATAGAAACAGGTTGTTCCCTTTTCCACCTTTTAAATATTTTATCAGTAGTGTCTAAAAAATTGTTGCCTCTTTGTGCTGATGTCACTTCTGTATTTCTAATTTTCAGCTTTGGTGTTTAGCTTTATAAGCTGTTTTATACTGTTCTTATGCATTTTTAACTGCTGTCTCAGTTGCTGAACTCAAGCATTTTATAACTGTCTACATGGAGTGTATGTTTTGTCAATTATAATCAAACCTTAATCTGAATAAAACATGATCACTCTGCTTATATTTTGTGTAATTGTGTTACTCTGATGTTTAAAGTTAGATTCTGAGTACTTGTATCCCACAGTCCTACCAGACGTTGGGGAGTTATGCTTTTATGTATGCAAGTGACATGATAATTAGTTGTCCAGATTTTTGACCAGATGTATGTACTTTTCAAGAGCCTTTGTCCAGATTTTTGAAGTCAGTGAATATTAAGATGTGGAATAGGATCCATGGAGCATGGTTTTCGAATGAAAACATGCATAAAATGGTACCCACTCCACAGTCATCAAAGCATGTGAGCTGAACATGTCCACATTTTAAGACCATACAGTTAAAGCACAATTAGCAGTTATGGTACTTGAAGCTAAAATGGAGGGCATATCGGAAGGAATATAACAGAATACTATCTTTTGGGCATGACAGTACTGAGTGTATTGGAAAAATGCTGTATTTGTAGTTGAAACTGTATACATAAAACAGGTAAGGCATGGATACAGTGGAAAAAACAAGTTTATTTGTCAAAAGCATATTTACATGACTTTTGTATACTGGCTGACTATTTAACGCATTTTCTAGAAAAGGCACTAAGAATTAGCCAGTTAAGTGTCTGGTACATTTATGTCAGGATTTTGCTATGTATGGTATCATGAGCTTATTTGAGCTCGGCCTTTGAAGTTGTCATATACCCAGCATACTGGAGAATGCCTTCTGCAATATGGATCACTGTCAGAACCTGTAAAACCTTTAACCACAACTGCACTAAAGACATACCTTGTACAGGTGTTAGGACTATTTTTCACAACTCACGTTTAGAAAGTAGAGTCAAGTCAAGGTGAATGAAAAGATTTTTTGAGTAAATACTTACATAAAAAAATGTTCTGTTTTAAAAAATGGAAATGTGTAGAGCATTTGAGCCTAATTCTGACACACATGTTTAGATAGGATGGCGTGCACTTGTCAAGATCAGGAAAGCCAATATTTGCAGCAGATGTTTTGCAAAATTTGACAAACAGGCAGGATTTTTGCTAGGTCAAAAATGTAACAGTTCACCGATAGCATAATTTGATAAATCTCTGATGGCTGTAAATGCTAGGAGCATTAATAATATTTTTATTGGAAAATTTTCTACATTCCCATAAGATTATGCTGCGGTAGCGTTGTCGCCTCATAGCAAGATATTGTCCCGTTCGATTCTCAGCTAGAGCATCTTCTCTGTGGAGGCATACATGAATGGGGCATGTCTTTGTTGAAGGTTGTGCGTCAGGGCTGGTAACCTGGTACGTAAAAATCCACTACCAATCATTAGCGGACCGGAGTTCCGCTGTGGCGACCCCTAACCGGGAAAAGCCAGAAGACACAAACATTGTTTGTGAAACATGGTTAAAGAACAATGACTGGAAACCAGTTCTGTCAGGGTATAAATGTTTTTAGTGTAACAGACATTCTAACAAAAAATCAGATGGAGGTGTCATGATAGGGATTAAAGATTGTTATGAAACGTGTGATTATTGCATGTTCGATGATAACACCTATACTGCAGAACATGTAACCGTAACAATAAAGACAACCCTGGAACATGCAACAATCATTGGAGTGTAAAGACCAGTAGATAGACTAGAATAATTCATACATTTCTTGTATAAATCACAGAGGGAAGAATAATAGTGGCTGTGGACTTAAATTTACCAGAAACAGACTGGAATAATACTGATTCAACAACATTAATAAGGAAATTATTTGCAATGTATGTTCAAGAACAACAATTGCTCTAGATTGTAAAGAAGCCTACCAGGGAACAGAACATGCTAGACATTGTTAAATGAAATTACTGTTACTTCATGTCAAGTTTTATCAACATTCATGTGCAGTGGTCATGGGGTTATAAAGGCTAATTTATTGCTAGATAATTCCTCCAAACTGAAATTTAAACCAATGCACAGAATATTATTAACAGATTATATGGAAGCAAAACAGTCACTATATAAAACTAAATGGACTGATGATTTCTGTGGAAAAACTGCAGATGTAATGTGGGAAGTTTTGAATGAGAAATTGTTTGAATGCAAAAAATAAAAAAAGATGTTTAACATCTGGATCTAGGCACACAACTTCAGGAGGATATATTTCCATACGAATAAGATACTTGATTAAGGTGAGAGACAAGAAAAATATAAGAAATTGAAAACAGGTTGAACAATGACTTTGAAAAGTGAAATAAACAAGCTGGACAGATAAATTAAACATAGTATAAGGCAAGATCAAGAAAATTTTGAAGAAAAGTTATATAAAGATATTGAGCATAATCGGAAATAATTTTATAGATACACAAGATGTGGTAGTAGTAAAGGCATATGAATTGATAAACTATGTGTAGATTCTAAAATTTATTCTCAGACACAACAGATTATAGATATATTTACAAAATCTTATGTAAAGCAGTTTGGCTCCACAAAGGGTGTGTGATAAATTGTCCCAGTGACATCCAAGTAACCTCAGATACTGAAATTCAAATATATTATATTGAAAAAGAACTATGCAAAATGGATCCAAACAAAGCACAGAGAGGAAACAGAGTTAGTAGTAATGACCTGAGAACACTTTGTCAAGAATTTACAGTATCATTATATCTGTTATTTATTAGGTCATATAAATATGGGGAGATTCCTCAAGATTGGAGACATGTGCTTGTTAAACCTGTCTTTAAGGGTAAGGAGAGTAGGACAAATCAAAAGTTGTGCACACCCATAAGTTTACTTTCATCTTCTCTTTCGGCTGTTCCCATTAGGGGTCACCACAGCGGATCATCTGTTTCCATTTCTTCCTGTCCTCTGCATCTTGCTCTGTCACACCAACCACGTGCATGTCCTCTCTCACCACATCCATAAACCATATCTTAGGCCTTCCTCTTTTCCTCTTACCTGGCAGCTCCATCCTTAGCATCCTTTTTTCAATATACCCAGCATCCCTCCTCAGCACATGTCCAAATCAATGCAATCTCGCCTCTCTGACTTTGTTTCCAAACCGTCCAACCTGCGCTGACCCTCTAATATACTGATTCCTAATCCTGTCCATCCTTATCACACCCAGTGCAAATCTTAACAGCTTTAACTCTGCCACTTCCAGCTCTGACTCCTGCCTTTTTGTCAATGCCACTGTCTCCAACCCATACAACATAGCCGGTCTCACTACCCTCTTGTAGACCTTCCCTATCACTATTACTGGTATTCATCTGTCACAAATCACTCCTGACACTCTTCTCCATGCATTCCACTCTGCCTGTACTCTCTTCTTCACCTCTCTTCCACACTCACCATTACTCTGAACTGTTGATCGCAAGTACTTAAACTCATCTACCTTCACCAACTCTACTCCCTGCATCCTCACCATTCGTCTATCCTCCCTCTCATTCACACACACATATTCTGTCTTAGTCTTGCTGACCTTCATTCCTCTCCTCTCTAGAGCATATCTCCACCTCTCCAGGGTCTAATCAACCTGGTCCCTACTCTCACTACAGATCACAATGTCATCTGCAAACATCATAGTTCTTGGGGCATCCTGTCTGATCTCGTCTGTCAATCTGTCCATCACCATTGCAAATAAGAAAGGGCTCAGAGCTGATCCTTGATGCAACCACACCTCCACCTTAAACACATCTGTCACTCCCACTGCAGACCTCAACACTATCACACTAACCTTTTACATATCCTGTATCACTCTTACATACTTCTCTGCCACTCCTGACTTCCTCATACAATACCACAACTCCTCTCTAGGCACCCTATCATATGCTTTCTCCAAGTCCACAAAAACACAATGCAACTCCTTCTGACCTTCTCTGTATTTCTCCAATAACACTCTCAGAGCAAACATTGCATCTGTAGTGCTCTTTCCTGGCATGAAACCATACTGCTGATCACTAAACATCACCTCCCTTCTTAACCTAGCTTCACCTACTCTTTCCCATAACTTCAAGCTGTGACTGATCAGTTTTATCCCTCTGTAGTTACTACAGCTCTGCACATCATCCTTATTCTTAAAAATAGGTACCAAAGCACTTTATTTCCACTCCTAAGGCATCCTCTAACTTTCCAAGATTTAATTAAACAATCTGGTTAAAAACTCCACTGCCATTTCTCCTAAACACCTCCATGCTTCTACTGGTATGTCATCTGGGCCAACAGCCTTTCCATTCTTCATCCTCTTCATAGCTGTCTGTACTTCCTCCTTGCTAATCTGTTTCACTTCCTGATTCACTATCCCCACATCATCCAACCTTCTCTCTCTCTCATTCTCTTCATTCATCAACCCCTCAAAGTACTCCTTCTATATGCTCAACACACTCTCCTCGCTTATGAGCACGTTTCCCTCACTATCCTTCATCACCCTTACCTGCTGCACATCTTTCACACCTCAGTCCCTCTGTCTAGCCAATTGGTATAGGTCCTTTTCTCCCTCTTTAGTGTCCAACCTTTCATACAACTCTCCATATACCTTATCCTTAGCCTTCGCCACCTCTCTCTTTGCCATGCTCCTCACATAATCCTGTTTACTTTCTTCATATTTCTGACAATCCCACTTCTTCTTCACCAGCCTCTTCCTCTGTGTACTCTCCTGTACTTCCTCATTCCATCACCAGGTCTCTTTGTCCTCCTTCCTCTGTCCAGATGTCACACCAAGCACCTTTCTAGCTGTCTCCCTTACCATCTCTGCTGTAGTTACCCAGCTATTCGGTAACTCTTCACTGCCCCCAGTGCCTGTTTTAACTCTTTCCTGAACTCCACCTCACAATCACCCTTTTTCAACTTCCATCATTTGATCCTTGGTACTGCTCTCACACTTGTCCTCCTCTTCTTGATCACCAACGTCATCCTACAAACCACCATCCTATGCTGTCTAACTATACTTTACCCTGTCCCAACTTTACAGCCTCCAGTCTCCTTCAGACTGGCCCTCCTGCATAGCATAAAATTCACCTGTGTGCATCTTCCTCCACTCTTGTACATCACCCTATGCTCCTCCCTCTTCTTAAAATACATATTCACCACAGCCATGTCCATCCTTTTCACAAAATCCACTACCATCTGACCTTCTGCATTCCTCTCCTTAACATCATTCCTGCTCATCACTTCCTCATCCTCTCTTTTCCCTTCACCAATATGCCCATTGAAATCTGCTCCAATCACCAGTCTTTCACTCTTGGGTACACTCACCACCACTTCATCCAACTGGCTCCAAAATTTCTCTTTCTCATCCATTGAACACCCAACTTGCAGAGCATATGCACTAACAACATTCATCATTACATCATCAATTTCCAGCTTCATAAACATCTCTCTATCCGACACTCTTTTCACCACCAAAACACTCTTGGCATACTGTTCCTTCTAGATAACCCCTACCCCAGTTTTCCTCCCATTCACACCATGATAGAACAAATTGAACCCACCTCCTATATACCTGGCCTTACTCCCCTTCCATTTGGTCTCTTGCACACACAATATATCAACCTTCCTTCTCTCTATCATATCAGCTAGCTCTCTCCCTATACCAGTCATACTGCCAAAATTCAAAGTTCCTACCCTCACTACTACACTCCTAAGCTTCCTCCTCACTTTCTGCTTTCAGGCATGCCTTCCCCCGCTTCTTCTCCTTCGGCCAACAGTAGCCCAACTTCCACCAGCTAACAGTACTGGTGGCGGTCGTTGTTAACCTGTGCCTCGACCAATCTGGTATGGAAATCTGTATTGTTGTCCACATATGTTATTTGGCAGAGGTTTTACCCTTCTTGACATAACCTTCCCCATTTGTCCAGGCTTGGGACCAGCACAAAGAAATGCATGTTGTATAAAAATTATAGGGAAGGTTATACTGGATAAATTATTGCAGAATTGGAAAGGTCAGAACTTGAAGCCATTTATCAGCATCCATATGTTGAAAATAGATCTGTTACCATTACCAACATAGCATTCAATAACAATATAATAACAGCTATGAATGAAAAATTGTGCTGTGATGTAATTTATATGTTTTTAATTTAAGCATTTGACAGGGTTATACACAAAACACTGATCAATAAATTAGAACAACTAGGTATTGATGCACTCTTGCTAACATAGCTGCATGGCTTACAAATATGACATGGCAAGTATTATACAGCAATCAGAGAGAGAAAATTTGAGGTTACAGTCTGGGTGTCCCATAGGGCTCTATCCTGGGCCCATACTTGTTTAGATTGGATCTTTCAGATTTCTTTTTCATTTGAGTTGTTCTACAGTCTGTACGCAGATGACTTGAAAATGGGTAAACTGTTTACATGTGTTACAGATACTGCATGCCTGCAAAAGAACTTGACTAAATTGACTGTGAAAAGGAGAAAAATATGCTGGTAAATACACAAAAACTAAGCCTATAAGATCTGAGAAACATAAACTGAAAGGTGAATATTTAATACAGCACAGAGATTGAAACTGTAGATTCATTTAAGGACCTGGTTGTATGGGTAGATCCAGCTTCTGAGTTTTTGTAATCATATCTACCAATTGGCTAATGATAGTTCTAGAACTATAGCTTGTATAAAAATCTTTATAAAGTCTAGGAAATCAGAAACGATAAAGTCATTGTTTGTTAATTATATTAGACCCAAACTTGAGTATGGAATAACAAACCAACTAGAAACTTTGCAGTGTGGAGGGTATGACGTTCACTCCTTGAAATATGTTATTCACCTAGTTCACTAATAAAGTTCAAACTTCAAAATACATACTATAAAATAATAAAATAGTAGGTAGTCCAAAGTTGAGTTAAAAGATGGAATATCCTTTATTGAAACACTGACAAGTGATCCTAGTTGAGTATAATGAAAAGCCTTAAAGACATTCATTAATTTATGAATAATCAGGTTATTTGGAGCAAGGGAGTGGTTACAGAGGGTGGTTCTGTTAAGAGCAATAAAAGCATTAATTTCTTTCCTTTAACCAAGTCCTCCTTCCCCCTTAACACTGTAGTGTAAATTGAGACTGTGCTACCTTAGAACTGAAATTAAAAAGCTATAGACAAATAGGTTCATAGGTAGGTACTAGGCTATCTGCCCAAGGGCATTTATAAGCCTAGCCAGAGTGTGCCGGCTTTCGCCATCCCATTGATTAATTAACTGATTCTCTGTCAAGCAGAGCCAATGAAGTGGTCCCAGGGGTGTATTTTCTGTTACCCATCCACTCGTCAAGGTTTCTCTTGAAGAGTGTTAGTGAGGGGCTCTGCCTGATGTAATTTGGAATTTTGTTCCAAAGCATGGGGAGTCTCTGTGACAGGAATCTATCCCTCCAGCATGTTCTATTTATTGTTGTGGTGAGGTTTACCTTACTAGAGTGCATGGCTCGCAGTGACTTGGATTTCTTTAGGTGGAGCATGTCCATCAATTCTGAGTTGGGCATGGCTTTGTAAGTCAGACAGAGATCACCTCTTAGTAAGTGATATGCCACTGAGTACAGCCGGAGTTTTTTTAGTCAGGCTGCATAGGACATATTTTTGAGGCCAGTAATCCTCTTGGTGAGGTACATTTGTGGTCTTTCCAGCTGATGGAAGTGTCTTGTGAGGTACATCCCAAATGAGGCATTGTACTCTATGATGGGTCTAATAAGTGACGAGTAGAAGGGCACTATAACCTCTTTATTTCTAGATGTGAACCCTTTAGTAATTACATGGGCCACATAGAAGGATTTCCTAACTACTTTGGCAATATGATTGTCAAAGGAGAGATTACTATCTAACTGGGTCCCCAGATCTCTTATTACCTCTTCTGTATTAAAGGGGCTGCCACCTATGTGGTAATTTGTGGGTGTTTTGTTTTTCCCAGATGGTATGACTATGCATTTTTTGGCATTTAGTTAGAGGCCATGACTTTGACACCAGGTGTCCATCTCAGTAAAGCCCTTTTGGGGGATGTCCATGTCAGCCGGAGAGTCAATTATGGCTCCCAGTTTGCAATCATCAGCGAACTTGGTTAGCCATAGTCCTCCTGTGCTTGCCTGTACTTCTGAGGAGTATATGCCGAACAATAGGGGTCCCAGGACCGAGCCTTGCGGGACACCACTTGTGACTGGTTTAGAGTCGGATCTGGAGCCCACTATTCTTACCATGTGAGTTCTGTCTGTAAGCCAGTTGGCAACCCATCTCGTGACATAGGGGTTTATGTTAAGGCTGGTGTGTTTTTCTGTAATACCCGAGTGGGGAATGGTGTCAAAAGCCTTGGCGAGATCAAGGTAGGCTGTGTGAACCACCTTTCCCTCATCTTTGGCCTTGGTGACTGTCTCAAAGAAGTCAACCAGGTTTAGTAGGTATGATTTGCCCCTAACAAAGCCGAACTGGGTCAGGTCAAGTGTTTGGAGGTTCTCAATGTCTTTGTTAATGAGTTCCATGATGATGCGCTCCATAGCCTTGCAGACCAGGCTAGTCAGGCTTATGGAGCGATAGTTACGAGGGTTAGTTGTGGCCCCTCCTTTGTGGAGAGGAATAACTGTTGCTGTGCTCCATTCTATGGCCACGTAGCCTGTGGAGATGCTGAGGTTGAACAGCGTGTTTAGGTGGGGGGTTAGTTTGTTCGGTAGTTACTGCAAGAAACAGCCTGGGACACGATCTGGTCCCACTGACGCTGTGTTTTTGGCTTTTGAAAGGGCTGTTTTCACCTGTGCGTTAAAATATATGATATAAGAACAGCTTATTAACGACAACCTATTAATCCAGACTTTATTAATTAAGAAACCAACTCACGAAAAAAATGACTAATTAAACTAATAAAAATACCACTAAACATCTATCAGAATAAATATTAGTAACTTATAAACTGAAACACTTTTAGCAAAAATCGCTTTCATATCAAATGAATACTTCATCAGGTTTGTTTGCAAAAACATATCATAATATGGTTCCACTTTATAATCTGGAAATATGTAGAAAAACACCAAGTAACTAAAAGCACGAAAATGGAGCAGGATACAGGAATAAATAAATTTATTAAGCGCTTTCGTCAAATATTAGGACTGACTTCTTCAGAATACCCAACAGTCAGCAAGACTATTCTTTTATACATACAATTAAGCCATTGATTGAATACAATTGAATAATTGAATAATTAAGCATACAAATGTTTAAAGACATAGACTCCCTTGTTTTTTGAATTGTTTCTTTACCAGTAAATTAAAATAATATAAACCATTACTTAGTACCACTGTAAAAAATGTATATATGTGGTAAATGTGTCCCCTAACACTAAATTACAAAAAATGCCAGCTTGTAGGTATAATACAACACTATCAACTGTTTTTAGAGAAAATATGAACATCATATGTATAAATCTGTGCAACAAGCAATATATACAATAAAATATGTCCAATAAAAACCCAAAATGTCTTGAAACAATGTCAGTACTATAAAAACATACATAGAAATGAAAAACAAGGTCATAGTGTACACCTCATTAAAATAAAAAGTCTGCTCTAAGTTTTAAATAACTGGTGAGGGACACCATATTGTTCAAACCTGGGCTAGTAGTGGCATTAACTCTGAGTTGCACTTGCCACATAAGCTCTTTAAATTCAAGGAACCAGTCACTGGGTCCGCCCTCTCATCAATTACTACCCTTTCCAGAATGATAAACTTGAAATTGTGGTTTGGAAATGTATTAATGTGCTTTGCCAGGGCATTTTTGGTGTTGCCTTTAGTTATATCATATGTATGCTGATAAACGCGTGTCCCAAAGGCATTTTTAGTCTTGCCAATATAAAACCCAGGACACGCCTGGCATATAGCAGCATACACTACTTGTTTACTCACACAATTACAATTCTGGTTGACTTTTACCAATCCATAACCTTTTAATAAAGATTATGTCACACTCTAACATGTGTTTGCATAAAACACTGATCAATAAATTAGAACAACTAGGTATTGATGCACTCTTGCTAACATAGCTGCATGGCTTATAAATATGACATGGCAAGTATTATACAGCAATCAGAGAAATAAAATTTGAGGTTACAGTCTGGGTGTCCCATAGGGCTCTATCCTGGGCCCATACTTGTTTAGATTGGATCTTTCAGATTTCTTTTTCATTTCAGTTGTTCTACAGTCTGTATGCAGATGACTTGAAAATGGGTAAACTGTTTAAATGTGTTACAGATACTGCATGCCTGCAAAAGAACTTGACTAAATTGACTGTTTGTGAACAGGAGAAAATATGCTGGTAAATACACAAAAACTAAGCCTATAAGATCTGAGAAACATAAACTGAAAGGTGAAAATTTAATACAGCACAGAGATTGAAACTGTGGACTCATTTAAGGACCTGGGTATATGGGTAGATCCAGCATCTGAGTTTTTCTAATCATGTCTACCAATTGGCTAATGATAGTTGTAGAACTATAGTTTGTATAAAAATCTTTATAAAGTCTAGAAATCAAACGATAAAGTCATTGTTTGTTAATTACATTAGACCCAAACTTGAGTATGGAATAACAAACCAACCAGAAACTTTGTAGTGTGGAGGGTATGACGGTCACTCCTTGAAATATGTTATGCACCTAGTTCACTAATAAAGTTCAAACTTTAAAATACATACTATAAAATAACAAAATAGTAGGTAGTCCAAAGTTGAGTTAAAAGATGGAATATCCTTTATTGAAACACTGACAAGTGATCCTAGTTGAGTATAATGAAAAGCCTTAAAGACATTCATTAATTTATGAATAATCAGGTTATTTGGAGCAAGGGAGTGGTTACAGAGGGTGGTTCTGTTAAGAGCAATAAAGCATTAATTTCTTTCCTTTAACCAAGTCCTCCTTCCCCCTTAACACTGTAGTATAAACGGAGACTGTGCTACCTTAGAATTGAAATTAAAAAGCTAGAGACAAATAGGTTCATAGGTAGGTACTAGGCTATCTGCCCAAGCGGCATTTATAAGCCTAGCCAGAGTGTGTCAAGCCGACTTCGCCATCCCATTGATTAATTAACTGATTCTCTGTCAAAGCAGAGCCAATGAAGTGGTCCCAGGGGTGTATTTTCTGTTACCCATCCACTAGTCAAGGTTTCTCTTGAAGAGTGTTAGTGAGGGCTCTGCCTGATGTAATTTGGAATTTTGTTCCAAAGCATGGGAGTCTCTATGACAGGAATCTATCCCTCCAGCATGTTCTATTTATTGTTGTGGTGAGGTTTACCTTACTAGAGTGCATGGCTCGCTTGAGTGACTTGGATTTCTTTAGGTGGAGCATGTCCATCAATTCTGAGTTGGGCATGGCTTTGTAAGAAGTCAGACAGAGATCACCTCTTAGTAAGTGATATGCCACTGAAGCTACAGCCGGAGTTTTTTAGTCAGGCTGCATAGGACTATATTTTGAGGCCAGTAATCCTCTTGGTGAGGGTACATTTGTGGTCTTTCCAGCTGATGGAAGTGTGTCTTGTGAGGTACATCCCAAATGAGGCATTTTTGTACTCTATGATGGGTCTAATAAGTGGCGCATAGTAGAAGGGCACTATAACCTCTTTATTTCTAGATGTGAACCCTTTAGTAATTACATGGGCCACATAGAAGCGATTTCCCTAACTACTTTGGCAATATGATTGTCAAAGGAGAGATTCTTATCTAACTGGGTCCCCAAGATCTCTTATTACTCTTCATGTATTAAAGGCTGCCACCTATGTGTGGTAATTTGTGGGTGTTTTGTTTTTCTCCCAGATACAGTATGACTATGCATTTTTGGCATTTAGTTAGAGGCCATGACTTTGACACCAGGTGTCCATCTCAGTAAAGCCCTTTTGGGGGATGTCCATGTCAGTCGGAGAAGTCAATTATGGCTTCCCAGTTTGCAATCATCAGCGCAATCCTTGGTTAGCCATAGTCCTCCTGTGCTTGCCTGTACTTCTGAGGGAGAGTATATGCCGAACAATAGGGGTCCCAGGACGAGCCTTCCAAGGGAATTAACACCTTGTGACTGGTTTAGAGTCGGATCTGGAGCCCACTATTCTTACCATGTGAGTTCTGTCCTAGCCAAGCCAGTTGGCAACCCATCTTCGTGACATAGGGGTTTATGTTAAGGCTGGTGTGTTTTTCTGTAATACCCGAGTGGGGAATGGTGTCAAAAGCCTTGGCGAGATCAAGGTAGGCTGTGTGAACCACCTTTCCTCATCTTTGGCCTTGGTGACTGTCTCAAAGAAGTCAACCAGGTTTAGTAGGTATGATTTGCCCCTAACAAAGCCGAACTGGGTCAGGTCAAGTGTTTGGAGGTTCTCAATGTCTTTGTTAATGAGTTCCATGATGATGTGCGCCCATAGCCTTGCAGACCAGGCTAGTCAGGCTTATGGAGCGATAGTTACGAGGGTTAGTTGTGGCCCCTCCTTTGTGGAGAGGAATAACTGTTGCTGTGCTCCATTCTATGGCCACGTAGCCTGTGTGGAGATGTGCTGGAGGTTGAACATCGTGTTTAGGTGGCGGGTTTGGTTTTGTTCTGTAGTTAGTGCAAGACGCAGCCTGGGACACCATCTGGTCCCACTGACGCTGTGTTTTTGGCTTTTGAAAGGGCTGTTTTCACCTGTGCATTAAAATATATAATATAAGAACAGCTTATTAAGGACAACCTATTAATCCAGACTTTATTAATTAAGAAACCAACTCACGAACAAAATGACTAATTAAACTAATAAAAATACCACTAAACATCTATCAGAATAAATATTAATAACTTATAAACTGAAACACTTTTAGCAAAGATCGCTTTCATATCAAATAAATACTTCATCAGGTTTGTTTGCAAAACAATATCATATTATGGTTCCACTTTATAATATAGAAATACTGAAATCTTGAATTTCAGTATCTCAAGACCATAAATTCGAATTTTTACAATTGCAAAACTCCATAACTCTGAATCCGGAAATGTTGAATTCATGGTCATGGGATGTAGTATGTGCAGCATGTTCGGTTTAGTGTGTGTATTTGGCTGCTATGTAAGGTAAGTGAGTATTTTGTTAGGGTTTTAGGTATTTGTTTGAGTGTACGTGAGTGTGTTTGGAAGTTTTATGTGTGGGTTAGGGTAGGCAGGTTTATGAGTGTTTAAGTGTTTGTGTATTTGTGGTGTGTGTGTGTGTGTGTGTGTGTGTGTGTGTGTGTGTGTGTGTGTGTGTGTGTGTGTGTGAGGGTACTGTAGAGTGTATAGTGGTGAGTTTGCTGTCTTTTTCTGTTTGGTGCAATCTCAGAGTTAGTATATATAAGTAGAGGGGTGTGGGGAGTACAGCCCCCCACATCAGGAGTGCAGGGGGGCTTGCCCCATGCTTATATGTACTGTAGGTTTGTTGATTTGTGTTTTTGTGTTTGAGTGTTTTGTTTGTTTATTTGTTGTAGTGTGAGTAGGATGGTGTATGTGTTGTGTGGTGTATGGTGTGTTTATGTTTGTGATTTTGTGTTTTGCGGTTTTGGGGTTTCGAGATTTCAAGCATTCGACTTTATGTCTCGAGATACTGAAATTCAAGATTTTGGTATTTCAAGATTATAAAGTTGAACCAATAATATTTATGAACATGTATATAAATCTACAGGTGATCACCTAAGTAGGTTGAAAACCATAGCTATAATTGTGAAGTTGGAAATACAGTGAAAAATGTTAGAAATTAAAAGTTAAAAATGTTAGAAATAAAGCATTAAGGCCCTGGGGATCTGTTCAAGTGTGGCATCTTACTAAGAAAGCACATAGTTTAAATGAATAAAAGTATTAGAAAACAGCACCAGTGTCAGTTGTTTTCATTGTAAAATATTTACAATGTTTGATATTTGTTTATAACAATATGAGCATGTATAATAGCATGTAATGTCAACATTAATCACTCCAATATCAGACTTTTAATAGTCTTTTAAAAAGTGAGGCAGTTTTCTGAGTTCTAGTATACATTTTATGGAGCAATAATAATTAAGCCCCAGTTTTCTAAAAGAGTGCAGTTTCAGCTGCTACAGTTCAAATTTTTCTAAAAGATTAGGGATGCAATGGACAGGAGTGAGGGAAATTAAATACTTGTTTGAGCCCAACTACACTGCAGGACCTAGAACCAGAATCATCTACCAGCTACCAACACGACAATGTTAACATGCCACTGATGCTGGAGAAACATGACCATGTTAACATGTCACTGGTGCTGGAGAAACATGACCATGTTAACATGTCACTGGTGCTGGAGAAACATGACCATGTTAACATGTCACTGGTGCTGGAGAAACATGACCATGTTAACATGTCACTGGTGCTGGAGAAACATGACCATGTTAACATGTTACTGGTGCTGGAGAAACATGGCCATGTAAACATTTCACTGGTGCTGGAGAAACATGACCATGTTAACATGTTACTGCTAGAGGGGAATGTGACAATGTCAAAATGCCAGTCTCAGTTATTCCAAAATACTGTAAAATGCATGTTATAGTGACTGTACTTAGTAAATAACATGCTTATAAAAATGAAGGCAGCTTAACTTAGTCTATTTTTACATAGCTAGACTATGACAAGGTACTTAGACTAATACACTAGCTTGTAGATTTTAGTCAAATATTATAAGATCAATAAAACAATAAAAGAGGATGAATACCAGCAATAACAAAGTCCCAAGTCGAAAAAGTAAAAACTGTAGTCTCCAAAAAAACAAAGTTGACTCAGAAATGAGCAGGCAATGTAGAGTAAAAACTTTCTTTATTTCATAAACAGACATAAGTGCTTTCACAGAGATACTACTTCATCAGATGTAATTCCAAACTTGATTTTTTACCATTTAAATATAAAAACTATCACCAATTATCCAATCAGTAAAAGCTTGCTATTGTTAAAGAAACAGGATCATTATTACACTTCTTATGCATGCAAAAGCTGCTTAAAAACACATTCACTGAAACAGAAATAAAATACAAAAGCATATACAAAAATAAAAATATATCCACATATAAACATATAAAACTATAAACTTTGCATCTAAATCTAAAACCTAAATAATCTGAATAGCAGTCTTGCTTTTAGCAAATGTTAATATTATAAGATGTTTTATTTATGCTTTCTGTTTATAACCAATGCTATAGTGGTACTCTTTGGCAGGGATAAGGGGTTAATGGGGAATCTAATCTAAAATAGTAAGTATGTACTGTAACTGGTTTAATGGAAAAATCAGGGTCTATATTAGATCACCGAACGCTTAAAAAAGCGAACGGTGATTGATCGAACTTATGTAAGCGAAAGCTTAAAACATCGAAGCAACAGAAACCCAAATTTTTTCCTAAGGAAAGAATTCGGTTGTCTGTTTCTGTTGCTTCTGTATTTTCAGTGCTGTGGTGGAAAGTTACGGGTCGGGTTCAGGTAAATGTGCGATTGTGCGGATGTGAGTGTTAGGGGGGGTTAGGTGAGTTAGGGTTAGGGCGTGGGTATGGTATGTGTGCAATTGTGTGGACGCGAGGGTTAGGGCAGGTTAGGTTAGTTAGGGTTAGGGAGCGGGTGAGGTGAGTGTGCGATAGTGATGGACCTTAGGGTTAGGGTTTGGGTTAAGGTAAGTGTATAGTTAGTGGTGTGTGTATAGTTTAGTGTAGAGTTAGGTGTCAGATTTTAGGTGTATGTGTGTGGATTGCTGTTTGTTTGGTGTGCTTGTGTTGTGTGTATGTGTTTTGGAACAGCAATTTTTTTTCCTTAGGAAAAAAATCGCTGTTCTGACAGTTCGAGATTGTAAGCTTTCACTTACGTAGGGTCGATTAATCACCGGTCACTTTTGTAAGCGTTCAGTGATCTAATATAGACCCGAAAAATCATTGATATTGTCTGCTAAAAATGCATTGTTTTATTACACAAATTGCTCTGTGTAAATTGGTTATAACCAATACATATTTTGTTGTGGCCATAATTCCTCATGAAATCACACTTCTAAATTATTGGAAATACAAAGTTCTGCTCTGCCATTTTTTTCGGTACCTCTCACTGATTTTTGCTACTGATAATCCTGAAACTACTTCTGCTCATGGATCATCTTCAGCAGCAATTATTGATTTTGTACCTTTATTCCAACCAACATAAAGCTTGAAGTGTCTCTTTATCGCATGCTTACACATTACAACAGCACAGCTTAAGTAGGTGAGCTCTTTCAAAAGCATTTGCACGTAGCTCTAGATATGTTATAGGACTCATTGTATTTGAAACAGTTTCCTTCTGCATGTTAATGCACAGCTTCTTGTTGCACATTCTCGACAGCTTCTGACTTTGTTTTTTTTTCTTTTTCTCATCTCATAGTGCTTAATAAAACCTGTTCCTAATGGGGTAGGTATACTTATGGGTCCCCTGCATTTCACCAAATGTGATTTCTTTGACAAATACAGGGGGTGCGGTTTAATGTAGATGGAATGGATTGCTAATGCATAGAAATATTGATGGCGTGTAATATTGACACAGGTAAATGGGGTTGGAGGAGTGAGAGTGTTTGTGCATGTGTAAGTGAGTTAGGGGGCCCTCTTTAGTAATGAGTGCTAACCCTAACCCTAATGCTGCACCCTTCCTCAACCCTAACCCACACCTTACCTCAACATTACCACTATTCAGATGAATTTGATGCTTGTGTTATGGGAGGGTTTTGGTGCTAATATGAGGAGAGGAAATAGTTTTCCTTTCTCAATAATTTCATTCAATATTTTATGTTTTCAGTATTGCGTATGGTCACACTTTTTTGTCTGTTTTCAATTCAACATAAAATGTGTTTGATTATACATAATAGACCCATACTTACATGCATGCATACATACATACATACATACATACATACATACAACTATTTCAAGCATGAGCAATAATGCCTTTCTAGCCTGCAATATAGCAAAACAGTTGTTTCCATAATACATGCCCAGGCTGTTCTTAAAAATATCTGAACTAGTACTTGCTTTAATGTAATTCAGTAGTCTGTTCCATGCATCAGCTACTTTGTCAGAGAACCAAATAGTGCACTTCTCATTGCTATAGAATCTTCTACATAGGTTGTCTAATGATTCTCTAGCACTTTTTGATAACCCAAACATTCCCAGAGATAGTTGTCTCTAAATGCCCTATATACCTGAATAAGATCTCTTGTTAGATATCTGTAACAGGCACTGTACAAGTTCAGATATTTCAGTCTTTCATAATAAGTTAAATTTTAACATCAATGGATGCCTTTGGAATATTTCCACTGTATTATTTCCAGTTTACTCATGCTTGTTTTCTTGTAAGGTTTATGTGTTGTTATTCCATAATCAAAAAGAAAAACCCATGGTGTCCCTCAAAGTCTCAGAAAACCCAGTATGCAACCTATACTGGGTCAAAAACAAACCAACCAGAAACTTTGCAGTGTGGAGGGTGTGAAGTTCACTCCTTGAAATATGTTAAGCACCTAGTTTACTAATAAACTTAGGCAATAATCCAAGCCTGTACATGGGAATGTCAGAATTTACCTTCAGTTGGTAGATGAGTATTAGTTAAGAAATGATCCAAGACTGTGCATGGGAATGTCAGGATTTACCCAGAGTTGGTAAATGAGTATTAGTTAAGGAATGACCAAAGACCATGCATGGGAATGTCGAGATTTACCCACAGTTGGTAGATGAATATTGGTTAAGCAATGACCAAAGACTGTGCATGGGAATGTCAGGATTTACTCACAGTTGATAAATGAGTATTAGTTAAAGAATGACCGAAGACTGTGCATGGGAATGTCAGGATTTACTCACAGTTGATAAATGAGTATTAGTTAAAGAATGACCGAAGACTGTGCATGGGAATCTCAGGATTTATCCACAGCTTGTATGGTTTGATCATAAGGGAGAAGCACAAGTAATGAAACAAAGTCATCCATGAGTAGATCCTGATATACCCACAAACAGGAGTTGATTATTATTGTTATTATACAATTATGTTATTTAATTTAGAAGTTGCTTACCTTTCTTAAATAATGTCTTTGTATAAAGGCACTTCTGTCTTCTTCCATGTTCTCTAGGCTGTGGTTCTGTGTATACATATGGGACTTATGGTCCCACACTTGCACAGTACATCAGTGCAGCAGAAGCAAAGGAGAAAACAGAATCTCTGTTTTATTTTTATGAGTATAAATAACAGTTGTTATGAGGGGCAGCACTAAGATATAAGGAATATCAGGCAGGTTTCTGTTTGTTTCCTTCTGTAGAACATTACTGATTGTTTTTTATATTTTGCTATGTCCCTCAGGATATACCAATAGAAAGTCTGACCACTCAATGGTACTTCAGCGATTGGTCTTTTTTTCTGTTGGTATATGCTCAATTTACAATGGCTATGCTGGTTGGACTGTTCAATCAGCATGCTCATTTTTGAATAGCATAGTATCCCTCACTGGTAAGATGAGACCATAAACTAATCTCACTGGATATTCATATCCCGACCCCATCCCCTGCCCAGAAAACCACAGTGAAAAACTTCTCTAAAGCAAATTTCACACTCCTCAAAACCGAGGTGGAATCCTTCAAAGCCCCCGGGACTGTGGAAAATCTGGCCCAGACCGCAGAATCCTTTATAAACGCATTCTATGAACACCTTCAGGAATGTATGGATCATGCAATCCCAAATAAAACCAAGATCCAATCTTCCAAAGGCAGGCGTCCTGTCTGGTGGACCCCAGCCATAAACAAACTATACAATAGAAGGAAGAAGCTACTACATGATAGAGCAAAATCCCAAAAAGGGAAGGCATCTCTGATCAGTATTAGCAAAAAACTACGGGCACTCATAAAATCTTCTAAGGCCAGCTTCGGGAGAAAAATTGCACAGGACACTAAGGATAATCACAAGGCTTTCTTTAGTTATGTTAGGAACCTGGGTGGAAATTCCCAGATATGCTCAGAATTAGTCCAAAATGACAAAAATTACACCGAACCCACAGACATTGCCAACATCCTAGCTGACAGGTTCAGCGCAAACTACCCCCCCCCCCCCACCAAAAGGGCAAATACCTATCCCAGCAGAGTGCTGCCCCCCTGACATCTCAGATGCTCAGGTAAGAGCCGCCCTCTCCAAAGCAAAAAACACAGCATCAATGGGACCAGACGGTGTCCCGGGCTGTGTCCTACATGAACGCCAAGAAGAGCTAAACCCAATCTCATCCTTACTACAGGATATGTACCCAAAGAGTGGCGTACAGCAACAGTGGTCCCTCTCCACAAAGGTGGTGCCTCAACGGATCCTGGAAACTATCGCCCCATAAGCCTAACTAGCTTGGTCTGCAAAGCTATGGAAAGGATCATCATGGACCTCATAAATAAAGATATTGGGGACCTACAGACACTGGATCCTACCCAGTTCAGCTTTGTTAAGGGCAGATCCTGCCTCTTAAACCTTGTCAATTTCTTTGAAACAGTCACCAAGGCCATTGACGAGGGGAAGGTGGTCCACACAGCCTACCTGGACCTCACAAAAGCCTTCGATACAATACCCCACTCGGGCATTATAGATAAGCTCACCAGCTTAAATATAAACCCCTGCATCACTAGATGGGTTGCAAACTGGCTCAAGGACAGAACCCACATGGTTAAAATTGCTGGAGCCATGTCAGACTCCAAACCAGTTACAAGTGGCATCCCACAAGGCTCAGTCCTGGGACCTCTCTTGTTCGGTATATATTTCTCTGAGGTACAGGCCAACACGGAAGGACTATGGCTGACCAGGTTCGCAGTTGACTGCAAACTAGGCATCATAATTGACTCTCCAGCCGACATAAGCATCCTACAAAAGGGCCTCATAGAAACAGACAAATGGTACCAGAGCCATGGCCTCAAGCTAAACACCAAAAAGTGTATAGTCATCCCCTTTGGCAAAAACAAAGTGCCCACAAATTACCACATAGGTGGTAATCCATTAAGTACGGAAGAAGTAATTAGGGACCTGGGGACCCAAGTTGATAGTAATCTCTCATTTCAAAACCACGTGGCCAAAGTGGTTAGAAAAACATTTTATATAGCCCACCTAATCATGAAGGGATTCACATCTAGATCAGGGGAGGTCATCGTGCCTCTTTACTCATCCCTCATCAGGCCCATAATTGAGTACAATGCCCCTTTTGGGATGTACCTTACCAGACAGCTGCAGCAACTGGAAAGACCCCAAAAGTACCTCACCAAGAGGATCAAAGGGCTCACACAGATGCCATATGCTGCCCGGTTAAATAAACTCCAGCTGTACTCAGTGGCATACCGCCTGCTCAGAGGCGATCTGTGCCTGATGTATAATGCCATGTCCAACCTGGAATTAATGGACATGCTGCACCTCAGATAATTCAAATCCCATCGAGCTACGTGCTTGAGAGACTTGAACCTCAGCACTGAAATAAATAGGACATGCTGGAGGGACAGATTCATAACCCAGAGGCTCCCTTCACTCTGGAATAAAATCCCAGTCCAGGTTAGGCAGAGTCCCTCATTGACTCTCTTCAAGAGGAATCTTGATGAGTGGATGGGAGATCATAGGTTTACCCCGGGTATCACTTCTGTGTCACTGTTAGACAGAGGCACAGTATACTAACCTCGAAAAAGGGCATAGCAAAATTCATTTAAAATGGGTGGCAAAAGCCAAACACACTCTGGCTAGGCTTATAAATGCCCTAGGGCAGATAGCCTAGTATGAACCTATGAACCTATGAACCTGTAAGGAGCTTTTATTGTATAATTCAACTTTGTATTTTGAAAATTAGCCAGTTTCAAGTGGCATAGAAATGAGCAGGAGATGGTACAGTCTGGAGCCAAAGTGGCCTTGCTCATGTCCTAAACATCATAGCATAGTTTTCACTCTGGTGTATCCTTGGGTGTGAGGGCAGCACACTGATGCAGTTAGTAACATTGCCCCATCATAGCAAGAGGTTCTCTGGTTTGATTCATTGTGGGGGGTGCTGTCTGTGCAGAGTCTGCATTTCCTCTGTGTTCATGTAGGTTTTCTCTGGCTACTCCCATTTCCTCCATCCTCCCAAAGACAGTAGGCAGATTGGTGAATCAAAGTTATCTTTAGGTGCTCATGTGATGTGTGTGATATCGGAGAAAAACCTGGCAATCTACTCCTTTTTCTGACTTGCATACTAAACCTTGTTGATGGTGGCTACTCATCAGGTCGCTATAGGACTCAAATGCAACTTATAAGCATGGATAGAGGAATCCTTATGTACATGCTGTAAACCTATTTGTGAGCTCATATTATGCAGTCATTTAATACTTAGCCAGTGGTTATGGCTCAGTAACTAGTGTTTGAAGGTGTAACTTATCTACATATGATACTGAATGTTATTTGGGTTTTACAGCATCATGGTGTTAATGTAAGCAAAGAACCATTGTACCAGTGAACAGATCCCTGAAGCACCCCTTTACAGGGTTTGCTAGAAGACCAGCATGAGCAATTTGCCTGGATTTGTGATGTCAGCCCATAAATAGGGTTCATGAGCCATCTGCTTTCAGAATCAAGTACCCCATACCTGGAAGGTCATCTAAGAGCCCCCTAATGTGGCACAAAGTTCAACATTTTTGTTAATTTCATCAATTCTCATAAAAGCTTGCCCTTGCCTATGGTCTTGTAGCTAGAGCAGCTAAGGGTTAACAGGGTCATAATGTACTATGATTGACTATGGAACCATAAAGTTCATTGCATAATAAACCATAAATATTGATGTTCCTTTTCAGTTGATCTTATATTGCCTTCATCAGGAGTTTGGATAAAAATGGAAAAATAGAGAAAAGGCTATAATTCTTCACAACATGGGAATGATTGGCAAAGTATAATGAGGACACTACAATGTTTTTTGTTTTTCCAAAGGGAGAATAAAGTGCAGCATACAGGCATATTTTTTTTTATTTGAGAGGGTATGACATTAAAGATGTCATATTCTTTGAAGACACAAATATATAATATATTTCCTGGACTTGCATGATTGGGTGGTTATCTAAACAGACAGCTGAAGTTTAAGACTGAGAGAGCATACTGTCTAGTTTGGGAAGAAGTCAATGGGCTGCGGAATTTAGGGGTAAAGGGTGTTGGCAGGTAAATTAGAAGGACTGTCAGTTAGTGCTTTCCAAAGTAAATCCCAGAAAGCCTTAGCTGTAGTGTCTACAGGTAATGTCATACCTCTCAACTGTCCTGATTTTTGCAGAATGTCCAGATTTTTGCCTCAGATCTGTTTCTCATATAATTAGTGTTTTTGTCAAATCACTGAGGACTGAAGTAATTAAATAATGACATTCATTTGCATTTCAGACTTCATCTCCTCTAGAAAATGCATGCTAACACAAATCCAGTTATTCTAGCAACTTTTAAAGTTTATATGAGCAATATTAAAAATCTGTCCTTATTTTTGGGAATTTGTTCCCCCCCCCATTATTTTAGGCTTTGCCCAGATTTCTTATGCTAAGAAGTTGAGAGGTGCGATGACCATCTAGTGCTATTATGATCGGATAGTCATAGTTTCTTCTCCAGTAAATACTTTTTGTGGTCAGCAAGATAAGTTATTTGCCTATTTCTGCAGTAGGTTGTTCATTGTTGATGTACTGTGTGGTGAAGACGTGAGTCAATTATTGTTGCTATTAAGACTTCTAATTTTGTACAAATATCATATACTTTGCAGGGAAAGCAGCAAGACAATAATATGAGGAAACTGAAGGCTGGATTCCATGAGGTCTTGGGTGTGAATTTACTCACCACAATGAGCAGTCACTCCATGCCCAAGTCCAAAAATACAGGGCTCCAACAGTTTTCATTCAGTGTTTGATGGGCACCGCCACAGCCATATGCCTGATTCCATGTTGTACGTCGGTGATGCTTGCCAATCTTCTCAGCCAAATAATTAGAGAAGCCCACTGAACTGAAAAAGGCTTTTTAGTGAGGAGGTAGATCAGCCTATATATGGAACTAGATACTGCAGGCACTTGATACTGAAGCCAGTGCCTTGTGAGAAGCCAGACTGTCTGCAGTGCCTAGTTCCTCATATAGGTGGAGCTGTACTGCAAATTTCTGGATTGGGGGGAATCAGGAACTGCTCACACATTCTTAGTTGTGTGTGGTGAGAGCCGTTCCCCAAAATCATTTAGTGATGGCTCACAGTTCTCGCATTGCATATCACATACCACCATTTTTATACACTTTCACAATGCAATAAATCATGACTCAAAATATCTTCTTTTTTACAGAAGAAATGTAATCTTTCTGTTTGTGGTTCATATAACATACTCTCTTTGAGTGGGAATTATTTATTGGCAGTCTCCACAGAAAGTCCTGATATACTATTATATTTTTACATCTTATTTTCCTCTTTTTAATTGCCTTTACAACTTCTAGATCTACATGTAGCATAGATTAGCATAATAAAACTTTCTCATGATGTTTTCATACCAGTCTCTTCTATTTTTAAGTATATTATTCACATATATTTTCTGTTCCTATACATAATATTGATAGCACATTAATTCCATATTCTCCAAACTTTTTTCCTTTGTTATAATTCCATCATCTCATCAACAATGGCAATATTTTATATTAACAAATATTAACAGTCTGTAATTATGCCTTCCTTTCCATCTTGCCTACCCTTCAAAAAGTAATACAAATTTAATGAAGCAGCATAAAATTCCAATTGAATTAGGTCTAAACATCTTCACTTTCACTTGGACAAATACTACCTCTTTCAATAGGATTCAGTCTTAATCTCCAGAAAATGCCAAATACTATCTGCAAAAAATATATATATAACTATATTTTGCTTTCTCTTTTGGTCTCATATGCATATTTGCTAAATAACATAATTTCCCATAATAATTGAGTGAATTAAATAGATCTTTTTTAAATGACAACCTGAGTGTCTCCCATGTAATAGAAATTTGTTTTATTTCTTCATTCAGATTTTGCCATTATTTATCCACTGTATATGGTGTCCCAAAATTAATGATTAATAAAAATATTTCATGAGTACAAACCCTCCAATCTTTATTATATCCCCTTAACCCCTATTTTTTATCCAGCTTCAAACTTACTTTCATCAATAATTCATTTAAAACAACAATACTCTTTATTTATAATCTGTACTACGAGTTTGTATTATGCTGTCCGTATGAGAATCTCAGTATTTCTTTGAAACTAATATGCTGTTCTAGATAACTGACAATGCATTTCTCCTGCAATGGCATTCATCGTTAATGCAAATACAATCCTACTCATTGGACAGCTCCACTTTACTCCCCTTTCCAAAACTCTATGCTCACTCAGCCATCCATTTATTGCACCTCTTTAGTACTCCCACATACAGATCTAAACACTCTCAAACCCTTTCCCTCTGTTGTATATAACTGCAAAATATCCATTAGACATTCATGTTCTACTTTATCAAAAGCTTTACTTATATTGCTTAACAGTATTTAAACATTGTTATCTCTATTAATAGGGTCTATATTACGTGATCGAATGAGCACAATAGCGAACAAGCTAAAGAGCGAAAATGCAGCACACTGAAGTGCTTTTTGTGGGATCACGGTACAGTGAAGAACAGAATATTTGCCATTTCCTCACTGTAGTGCAATCTTGGAGTTGGTATGTATATATATATATATATATATATATATATATATATATATATATTTAGCGGGGGGGGGTTAAGTGCCCTTTTGCTAAAGTGGGTCTCTATCTTCTCTTGTTCAAACAAGTGTAATTTCAAACACGAAAATTAGACCCAGTCCTGCACATAATATCTGTTTGTAATCCCATCATCTTTACTCCTTATCGTTACTGCCAGTCACTTTCTCTGAAGTTTTTGTCCCTTAATGTTATCTTTTTTTCCTTCCATCTTAGAATTTCCAAGATTAATAGCCATATTCAATAAACCTTACATGACCACAACTCGCACACGATAGCTCACCGTTTTGGAATCAGTAAGCAGGTAAACACTGTGACATACAAATTACAGCATAAGCAGCTGAATTGTATGTTAATCAACCAATCCAAGATGGAGGATCTATTCAACAAGCTATAAAGCAACCATGTAGACTCAGTGCAGGTTTTCCCTGCGAATTCCAAAACCTGTAGGAATACAGCTACAGAAAGAAGTCTACACCGAAACAATGCTAGGGGCTACTGTTGCTTTAATTCATGTGTATCTGCAACAGGCTGAAGTCTATGCTGCTGCTGCTACTAGCCCACGGCCAAGAAGGAGAAGAGTTCTCAGACCCCATGTAACTTATCACAATCCACATTACACTGAAATTGTACAGTGCTACAGGATAAATAGAGACACACTACAGAAACTCTGCAAACTCTGTCATCCTCAACTCATAGCCAGGGCAAAATGAGGGGAACCCATCTCAGTGGAGACAAAGGTATGTGTAGCACTTAAAATCTTAGCTACAGGTACCTTTCAGAGACCAGCAGGAGACATGCTGGGGGTGTCACAGGCATCAGCATCCAGGATCTTTCACCAATTCCTGAATGCTATGATCCAACATGCCAGTGACCAGATATATTTTCCTTGTGCTCCTGAGGACAGGGCCACAAATATGCAGGAGTTCTACCCTGTAGCACACTACCCTGAAGTACTGGGTGCTATAGATTGCACGTATATAGAAATTAAGGTACGACCCAGGAAAAAGGGAAGGCTCTACATTAATAGAAAGGGTTTCCACTCTATTAACTGCCATGTCATGTGTAATGGCAAGGGAATCATCTTGAACATATGTGCTGGCAACCTTGGCAGTTACCACACTTCACATATCTGGAACACCTACCAACTGTATCAGATGTTCACTGGGGAAATATCCCACAGGGTCACTTACCGGGAAATGCAGGTTATGCACTGGAACCATGGCTGATGACACCCATCAGTAATACACAAACATCCACTGAAGAACACCACAATGAGACATAAACTCAAACCTGAACTATTATAGAGTGTGGGTTTGGGCTACTGAAGTTGCAGTTCCAGTGTCTAGATACGTCTAGGGGGAGCCCTGCAGTACAATCCATTGGCATCTACTGAAATATTCACAGTATGTGCAATGCTGCACAACCTCATCCTAAAAAACAGCTTCAGCAGGCTCAACAAGGGGAAGAAGCAAACATCCCACCATGGTAAGGTCACCACAGCCACAAGCAGATGAGGAGTCAGAGGGGGGAACCAGCAGCTGCTGTGCATGTAGGCAGATGTAGGCATGCTTAATAAGCCCTCACACTGACTAAGAGAGAATGCACAGCACAATCACTCATCAGCTAAGGGTCTAAAACCTTCCTCCTACACACATACATATAGTAACATGGATGCCAGGCAACTCTCACAACCTTTACCTCCTCATTTATTGGCTGTTCACTGCTGGCATCAGACAGAGTCAGCCCTGAACTAAAACAGCTGCAACTGCTGCATTTACAAGGTAAGTATTGAATGCGGAGTGTATTGTGTAATAATATGAATAAGTGGCATAGCCTTGCATTTTATTACTTGATAATGTAAGCAAGTAAAAGGTGGGAGATTTGTACAGAAATTACCTTAACATGACAGCAGGGACTTATTTGACTTATATGTGCCCTTTATTAAATAGTAGGCCTCAGTCATCAAAGATTCACACAGTCATACCTCTCAAAAGTAGTGATGGTTACTGCATGCCCTCAGTTTAGTACCATATGTTTGTACTGGAAAATCCTTAGAGAGAGAAGTTAGGAAGTAATGATACACATTACAGTTTCAGACTTCACAACCCTCACAAGATCTTTCACACTAAAGTTGGAAAATGTTGATGCTATCAACTGTCTAACTTTCTAAGACCAATTTAAGTCCAAGGCTCATGCTCAGATGCACTGTTGCTACCTGAACATAACTGGATGTCTGCTGGACAAGCTTCCCTCATGAGGATGCCAAGGACCACGCCCTCATGGCCTGCCACATCTGAATGTGGACAGCTTACCCACTGATGGATCAGTGGAAGTACTGCCATTATGAGAGTGTGATCAGGCACAGCTACATTGGCTAACAGCAGATGATGTGGCTGACCTACACCCATGAGGATACCATCCCCTTCCCAGAAGATGTTCCATCACAGACACCACTGGTACCATCACAGACATCACTTCTTTCAATGGTGGGGGCAGTCACACTTGTCAGCATATACCCCATCTACAACCCTAAGCTTTTCACTGGAGCACTTATGGGAACATGTCTGTGCCTCCATGATCGTTCTAAACATATGTCGAGTGGAACAGGAAAAGACACCTGGATCAGGTGGAGGATGAACAGCAAGCCTCCTAACAACCCTCCTGTGTGGCACCTTACCCACACTTTTGCTACAGCCATAGTCAACAGGCACTGAAGCCAGCGTAAGCACACTTTCCTGATCAATTGTCTCACCCTTCACCTGTCCAATATCTGAGGGATCACTGGAATGGGTAGGCATAGGCCTCCTGCCTGTGACCATTGGATTACAGGGGATGGCTGTATGTCAACCTCAGTGTCAGATTCAACATCTGCACCTCCCTCCCCTGACTGTGCCTCTGTTTGGCCACCATCATCATCAGAGTCTGCTGATACTCTGACATCAGGTGGCAGAAGTCCCACACTTTCAGTATCAGGATCACCTGTGACAATAAACAGCAAACACAAGAAAAATTAATACCTAAACTACTATACTCCAATATATGCTAACAAAATAACTGTGCTGCCACTATTAGATAGTACAGCAATACACACAACAGTCCTGACATCAGCATCACACACTGAAATATTTCTTTGATTTGCTCATCAGTACTGACAGAAAAATGTTTGGCTTACCATGTGTAGATGATAGTATCCTCTGCATGCCAGATGTATCACAATTAACAGTAACACAGGGGGTAATAGTTTTACTCATTTATATGTCCATTAACTGTACTTTCAACAAGAACTTGGACGACAACTCCAACCTAAGCTAATCAATCAAAATGTGTTGTTAACTGTAGCAATCTTCAATCCCCCCCAAAAAAATTCTTGTGAAACAGAAGTAACGTATTGATTTAAATTGTTTTACTATACAATAATATTCAACAACTGAGATACAAAAGCCAACCTGGGAGCTCTTTCTGGGACATGCTTACTGTCCCTGAAACAGCAGCACCAATGTCGAGGACAGGCTGTTCTGCACTTTCCTGGGAGCTGTCTGGATCCCTGACAGTGGACAGAAACTCTTCATTTGGTGTTTGTGGTAGCTCTGTAGTAGGCCCCCTGGTACCAGTCCAGTCCTGACCCACTGCAGCTGCTCTCCTCCGTGCAGATGAGATCATGTCAGTGGCCCTATGACCTGCGGCATTAACATCATTGACAATCTGCCACTAAATCTGCATTCTGCATGCTATAGCTCCCTGTCCCCTTTCAAGCAAGAAGGCACTATGTTGCTTAAAAGTGTCAACAATAACCTGATTTTCAGTGTCAGTGAATAGTGCTCTTTGAGGATTGAGACACCTGGGTGGCATAATCCTAGATGTCCGAAAAAACAACAGAAGGGTAATACACATAAGTATCACACAACTACAAAATAGCTGTTCCCGGGTAAAACGAAAAGATAGCATTTCAGTATTACCCACCATAGAAACAAAAAAAACATGTAGAGATTTGAAATACAAACAACAGGCTGGATTAAAAAAGGAGAGTAACAATAGCAACATATCATTGCTTATGCCAAAACAGAAATGCAGCTTTGCTTCCCCAATAGAACACGTAAATGACACATTTAGCTACCAAACCATCTTTGAAATGCTAAAAGTGCTATCAAACAAACTGTCCCTGAAACAAATCTATAGATTTAACACAGAACATTCCATTTTAAGGTATTGTCAATCATGTATACCTGTGAAATGCCCTGACAAACATGCCGATGGCATCATTACACTTCTAACTAATGGATACAGATAAAAGTGCAAAAGCCTTTGCTTTAGATTGTTCTTAATTACATTCCAGAATATGCAGTATGTAGCTGACAAAATGCAAGCATACCTCCTCAAATTCATTAATCCTCTGTGCAGATATATCCCAAAGTAATAGCCTCTTTTCTGTGCTCTTCACATAAACAAGTCTGCTCACCTTCAATTTTCCTAGCTACACGGTTGCCTTTTTATGGTGTAGATTCAGGGCTGTAAGCACTGTGAAAATGGAAATCAGGCATGAACTCATTAGAATTTCTGAATCCCAAATACTTGACTCTGTGTAGTTGATGTAAACATAGTGTAGGCCCTCTGTCAGTGTTTGTTTTTAATGGAGTGCAACTGTGAATGATTACTGGTTGGGGGAAGGAAAACACAACAACACTGCAGGCTATTCTACATCCAATGGGTGTGTCTGGTTAGACTTTCAAAGTGTTAGATGTAAGGTTGGAAATGTAAGTAAGCAGCACACAATTCACGGGTTCTGTTCATTAACATCCAACCTCCCCTTTTTTTGTTGCCAACTGCATATGATATCATTGCCACTTAATATCCTCACACATTTAAGGCCAATAATATGTGGCAACAGGTTTAAGTGTAGGACAACCATACACATGGCTATGGGTTCTAATACAGGATATTCCATGCACTTTTATTTTTTTTCCACTTCCCATTATATTCACTCTCACGTATAACACTTTAGATAGTCGAGCTGATATGAATAGGGATAGGAGGGTGGCCTAATGGTTAAGGTGTTTGCTTTACAAACACAAGGTGCAGGGTTTGAGTTTAACAAGGGATAATTGGCTAGGTTTAAAATGGCTCGCAAGGGCAGTTAGCCTAGTACTAATCTATGAACCTATGAACCTATGAATTACATGTATGAGGAATGAGATACCATCATTGTGTTTTCAGAAGTATGATTGATGGTATACTGTGTACTATAGTTCTGTAAGTATAATTCTAGTATCTGGACTTGTATGGGCTTCACAATTACCTGAGACACATATACAACTGGATGTATATCCAATAACCTTGTCGGGTTACACACATACATGTGTAACAGCTCATACTGTAATTCTGTGACAAAGATGGAAAATAAACACTATGGAAGAATGCCCTATATGCCTAGGTTCGAGTCCCACCGTGTAAAACTCAATCAATTTTCTCAGTGTATAACAGTAAAAACAAATGTGTCAGGTCATTACATTTATGAGCCCAGTGCATGTATGCAAACCTAACTCACCTAACAGTTACCTTCCAATTTCCAAAATATATTTCCTGGCTACATCAGTAGACAACCCTCAAACTAAGGACAAATATCAGATTAGCCTTCCATTTGCAATTATTTAATTCCTTCCTGCTTGGCACTGCTGCTCTCCACTTAACATCAAGTAAACATGTTTGCCATTGGTGTTCGAGTTTGTGTACTACCACTACCAGTAAATGCAATAACTGGAATTGGCAGGAAAGCTTCAGTCTCCAGTGCTCTAGTTAAGCTACTAGACATGGTTGGTGTTGGAGGGGAAGGTGCCAGGTTTAGGGCACAGCGGAGGGGTATCCAGGAGTCCAGGATATTTATTGGACTTCTGGTAAAGCACCACAAGCCAAAGGCTTCTGCAGGGGGACTATTCTGGCTCCCACTACAAGTCTGAAGGATGGAATAGTTTGGCCCAGGCTGTATCCAGTGATACTGGTATCCCATGCACTGGAGAGCAATGTAGGCATCATTTTAATGACCTACATAGGAGGAAAAAGGGATACTTTCAAACCTTGGTTGGAGGAAGTTCAGACTGTGGACATCCCACAACTATGTTAGTATGACATAAAGAGAGTACATGTAAGACTTAGAAATCTAAATATAGGCATGACTCATATGCATAATGCCCTTCTGTTCTTTTCTGTCCTTTCCCCAGCTGCCACTGAGCATCGTTGAGTTGGCAAGCTCTTGTTGCTCGAGTGAAGAGACTGAGGGAAGCAAGTGGTATGTATGCAGCAGAAGAGAAGTGTTATTGTAGCATTAAAAGTTAAACGTAGCTTTTTTGTTCTTTTATAGAGTTGTATTAAATTGAGCATGCATTTCCCAACTGTAAAAACAAGTATATGCATGCATTAGTCTGTAGCAGACACCAATTATAAGAATCCAGTATTAGACTGTAGTCAGAGGTTGTGGTTTCAAATACCACAATTCACAACTATACAATACTATTTCTTCAATAATATTTACATTAAATTACAACTATACCAGTGACACAAATGCCCTGCTGTAAACTAATCTGTATAACTGGAACATGTATATGTGCAATATATGCACATTTCAAGGATTACTTTCAGCAATCTGTAATATAGGATGTATCTGTTAGGACGTATACTTAAGTATAATACTTCAGATAAAAGAGTTGTATAATTGTAATAATGTTAATTAATGTTATCATTGTATAATTGTATGTCGCATATGATGGTACTAATTTTATCTCTTTTTCTCTCACCCCAACCCTTATCTCTCTCTTTTTTTTTATTTTCCATTATGTGTCATCAAAATATCTCCATTTATCCATGTGTACCACATCTCTAAATGCTAAACAGCACAGCAAGGCAGGCCAACCCCAGTGGATCAGCCTGCCCCCACTCCACTGGCTTCAGCACTGTTGTTCAGTACATCTGGGAGCCAACTTGGCAACACTGCCTCTGCTGCCCCTGCATTACCTATGCCCTCAGGTAGTACTGCCCTGGAAGCTGGTGCAGTGGTACCCCCCTGGGAGCAGTGGTGGAGGGCAGGATGGTGGGTCGGGTCATGCAGTGCACTATTGGTGTATGCCTATGCCATAAGGGCAGGCTGCTCTCCCTCTCAGTCCATAGGAGGAGGAGACATCAAGCACTCCAGCCACCAGTAGATTAAGGGGACAGAGATGACAGTCCCAGTGGGTAAGGACTTGATGTCCATGAGCCTGCGGTGTCCCCTCCCTCACCCCAATCATGGTGTCCCCCAAACTTTTGTGTCAGTCACCATCCCTGTCTCTTGTCTTTTTTGTTTTATATGTTTGCATCTGCTTCCTCACTTACCCAACTTACCTGACCCAGGCATACCTACATCCCTTACCCAGCAGTCCACTCATACTGAATTAAAAAAAATAAATGGGCACCTGCCTCACAAAAATATTGCCCCATACATAGCTCTCCATTTCACCCATGTGTCTTCTTAACACACTTGATTTGGTCCAATTGTCTATACAACATGATTGCATTGTTGTCACGCCTCTTTGTGTAGGTGACAGTCCAAATTCAGTTAATATTCCTCACACATTTCAGTTTACACTGTTAAAGAAATGGATAGCTATGGTTCTTTCCTACCTCCCTCCTGCACATTCGTGTACTCTTTTCCCTTTGTTCTCCCCCTGCTTGCTCCCCATTTCACCACTTTTCTATCTACCCCATTTTAGCACCTTTAATCTGGTCAAAAATAGAATCACACACAACACACATAAATAGCAGAAAAAGCAATGGATCCCTTCACTTTTTAGGCTCTATATTTGTGTGGAGGTGAGCTTCATGCACCAATGAGCAGCGATGGTGAGCGGCTTCACAATGCTGGTGTTACCTCCATACAATGCTGCTTAACCCCACTACATTATGCCAATACACAGCAACACATGTACTATAAAGAATTCATGTCATTGCATTATTAATGCTTATGTCTTTAAATGTATTGAATACACCTGGATTCAAACACAGTATTGCCAGGGCTGAAAAAAGAAATGTGTTAATGCATTTACAATTGCTTCCACAGAGTCGGTTAAGCAGCAGGTGTGTTCCATAGACTCAATACTAACTATCAGACTTTTCGCAACCTGCTTAACTATGCGCAAACATGGAAAGCATTGAAAACGTGTGTCTCACATGTGCAAACACTTTGCCACCCACCACACAAACCTGCTGCTCGCCAAGCTATGGAAAATAAATATTATGTATTACTGCTGTTTACTGTCCATTTTCTGTCTATGACATGAAATTTCATGTGGAAACATAACAAACTGAAGACCCTATCTAACAATATATCACATATTTACAATACAGCCATGTGTTGCCTCCCCCCAAGCACGGCAACCCTGGCATCTCAGTACTTTCCCCACACATATATCACCTACACTACAGAAAGTAACATCAAATGTTGTGTGATATGCAATGCACATCCATCTGGTAACATACAGAACTAGGATTATTGACCCATAAGTCTAAAAAGACTTATCTGCAAGGCTAGGGAAGAAATCAGCATGGACCTTATCCACAGGGACATAAGTGAACTTTACTACACTCAACCTGACCCATTTTGGTTTTGTCAAGGGTAGATCTTGCTTATTATACATAGTGGACTTCCTTGATACTGACCCCAAACACCTAAAATGAGGGATAACAGGACATAGCATCTATGATAAGTTATCCAAGACCTTTGACACTATCTCCCACTCAGGTATCACAGAAAAAATCTCCCATCTGTGTGTGTGTGTGTGTGTGTGTGTGTGTGTGTGTGTGTGTGTGTGTGTGTGTGTGTGTGTGTGTGTGTGTGTGTGTGTGTGTGTGTGTGTGTGTGTGTGTGTAACCAGAAGAGCAGAAGTGTGTATCCTACAGTATTTTGATACTTGCACATTCCTACACATCCATTTCATGCAGGCTTCCCAGCATCTTCTCTCCAACATGCCCTGCTGATGTCATCCACTATAAGTTGACTTGCAGTCTTATAAAAGTCGGACTTGCAGCGTGGCACTTGCCTAAAGTGCTGTAGTCTGTGTACCTTAGTTAGGTAGGGGTTCTATGCTCACTGTAGTCAACTAGGTGTGTGTGTTTGTGCTCTTGATTGACATTACAGAGAGCCTTTTACACCAGCATGTGGGACACTGGTGTTACTATATTCTCCCCAACAGACACTGCTGGTGTCATTATTATAAAGTGTTGTCTGGGACACTCCAAATCAGACTTGAGCTGTGGTGCTTGCCTTAAATGCAAAGGTCTATAGTCTGTGTACCTAGATAGGTAGGGGTTCTATTCTCACTCAAGTGTGTGTGTGTGTGTGTGTGTGTGTGTGTGTGTGTGTGTGTGTGTGTGTGTGTGTGTTTGTGCTCTTGCTTGACATTACAGAAAGCTTTTTATACCAGCATCTGTTACACTGTTATTGCCATATTCTCTGCAACAGACACTACTAATATCATCAGCTATTGCGCTTGTCTTAAATACAGAGGTCTGTAGTCTGTGTACTAGATAAGTAGGAGTTATATTCTCACCAGCATGTGGAACACTGTTATTACCATATTCTTCTCAACAGACACGCCTCATATCATCAGCTATATCTGATTTGTGGATATGGACTATTCCCACCAGGGCAAGGTCAGAGACTGGCCTGCAAGTCAAGCAGAAGCCATCTCATCCTATACAATACAGATTACAGTGACATGGCTTTCAGTTCTTTCACATACATCATGGCACAGTTTGTAGGCCCTGTGTTTTCTTGGTGAGAAACTCCTGTGGTCTCTCCAGCTGCTGCATGTGTCTGGTGAGCTACACAAAAAATAGAGTATTATACTCTATTACTGTCCTGATGAGGTTCAAGTACAGTGCTGATATACATTCCTAAGATCTGAATATGATGGCATGACTTATGATGTGCACAGCATAGGCTTCTAATACCAGTGTGAACATTTGGTGGTCGAAGTTCAGGTTGCTGCCTACATGTGTTCCCAGTGCTTACATCACTGGATTTCAGCATATCAGGACTGTTGTCAATGCTGTAATTAGCATGGAATTACACTTTTCAGAAGGACAAACTAAAGACACATTTCTGCATTTATTTGTAGATGGTGTGGCTTTGTCACTGATCATTTGTCTGTGTTTGTCCCACCTGTAGTATGTTATCATCATTGGTGGACTTAATGAATTCACTCAATATGCAGGAACCAGTACACTTGGTAAGTCAAGGGCCATATACTTTAACCTGAACTCTCGAGAAATAGATCTCAAACAGTAAAGGGTCAAGCAAAGATCCCTGGGGTTATGTCAGCAATGACAGCTCTAATGGTACAGGTTAATTCACCAACTTTCACAGTATGTGTTCTGTCGGCGAGCCAATTGGTTACCTATCTAGTGACATAAGGGTTACTTTCCAGCTGGGAGAGTTTCTCAATGATACCTCCATGCCGGATTTTGTCAAAACCCTAGGCCAGATCAAGCTAGGCAGTATGCACTATCTTACCATCATCCAGGCCTATCACACAGACTCAATGGGCTGTGACAACATCACAGATCACCTATGGCATGACTCAGCACACACACCTTGCTGATACAGTTGAATACACACTTCAACACATCCTCCACATGGGCTATGTTCCGGAAGAAGGATGTTAAGTTACACATTACATTGAGAATGAAGACAAGTACAGTTCTTTCTGTCTTTCAGTGGTATTTATTAACTACAGTACACACGTGTGGGAGCCTCATGGAAAAACACCAGGGAGACTCCCAGAACAAAGGAATGCACTAGCTTATATACTGCGAATATTGCTGACAGTACAAAAATATAAAATTAACCAGTTAGATCATTATACAAAACAATTAACCAATCAATGATTTACCCATAAGCATAAAGCAGTTCACATCATTATATCTCTGGGCAGAGAAAGAAAATCAGATATACTTCTGTATAAGGCACATTTCCTGCTTTCAAGCAGACTCTTGTTTTTCAGTAATTTTCCACTACTCACAGTTCATTCAAAGTTCATAGTACACAGTACATCTTAATACATGCAGACTGTCACATACTCAATTCCTTCAAACACATGCTTTGGCTGTTCATATTCTACAAGGATGTGCTTCAACATGCAGCCATCTGAGTTAGAGAGGACAGTACCTGATGCATGAATGTACAGACACATCCTGACTCTCCTCAGCTGTGAGGTAGACCAACATGTCATAATGGACCTTTTCCAAATCAACACAAGTAATATCCTGGCTGTGTGCAACAGACCTGTGTGAGTTATTAATGCTACATCATGTATGTTACATCTGACAGATGTCCTCAAAGTGGTCATCGAGGGCATGCATGATGACAACACTATCATCCTGTTGAACTTGAGTAGGCCAAGGCAATTGACACAAATCCACACTAAGGTATTCAATCAACACTGTCAGATATGGCCATAAACAGCTATATCACCAAGTGGATATACCAGTGGATCACATACATGGCATCTAACTATGTTGACATGTGTGAAGTGATCTATATCTCAGGTCCAGTGATCAGGTCCTACATCAGGGCTGTCTGCTAGGCCCTTTCCTGACCATTATTTAAGCTATGGACATCACAGAGGATATACACATCCTGTGTCCAAACAGCTGCCTGAAGGACTACAGTTTGTGGGCAATCATTGACTGCATCTGTGATATTAGTATAATACAGACAGTATAAACACATGCAAAATATTGCTGCTACAGCCATAAGAATAGCTGAAATGACAAGAAAAGATGGGAGGATTTGTTATGTCAGGAAAACAAACACACAACCCAGTATAATGTGGACATCACACCCCATAATCAGACCAATAGGTATGTTACCTGTGTCCTGGGGTAGATTGTAAGTGGATCATCCACCAGCATATGGTCACAGTGCTGACTACAGTGCTGACTACTCCTTTGTATGTAACACATACTGAGTATGTGGCATAAACATTACTGTCTGATGGTGTGGAACCCCTATCAAGTTGTTACACCAGATGCATGTGTGCTACCTTAGTATCCTTTTCCTGTCAAGAGATCCAGGTCATAGGAGAGGTGATTGAAGCCATTTCCTAGAAGTCTTAATTTAACTTTCCCAGCCTAGCACAAGAACACAAAAGTATACAAAGCATGCAGTATCTAGCTACATGTGAGTACATGACCCAGGCATCTGTTTTCTATGTGCTCATCTAGGTGGCTTCTGTTTTTTAACACCATTGTTAAATTATCACCTAAGAACTAAGCACATATACATTAATATGAAAGAAAAAAACATATTAACATTTTTTTCATTTACATGCATTATTCATTGCGCATATGCTTTCTTTCTTTATAAGGTGGCTTCTTGAGGTGCTTGAGCTAGCATCTGATCTCCATCAGGACAGTCCTGAAATGACAAGCTGTATACTATCTCCCTCAAGGCAGAAGAGATAATTTGTCAGTAATGTATTTCATTGTTTGTCTTTTGGCTGCCCTGATCCAAGGATACCAATCCAATGCAGAATGCTGGCACTGCAGATTGGCAACCTGCCCCTGCACCAGCAGTCTAGTTCCCCAGTGCTAGTGCTTAGGATTTATTTTTACTCATCTATGTGCAATTCTACACCTCTTAAAGGTTCATTGGATTATAGGAGATTTCTAGGCTATCAAGGTAATTTTAAGCCTAGCCAGTTCAACCCTGTAGCGGTACTAATCAATATCCAAGATTGCATTTAGTGATGACTGCTCATGTCCAGGATGGTTGTGTGTGCTATCCTGGTAAGAATTTACAGTGCCACAGTCACTCATCGAGGTTCCTCTTGAACAGTGTCATAGAGGTGCTCTGTTTTACTTGAATTGGTAGCCTGTTCCAAAGACATGGCAATCGCTGGGAGATAAATCTGTCCCTCCAGCATGACCTATTGAAGTCACAAGCCATATTTAAGTTTGGAAAGGGAGCCCTTGACCCATTTGATTTACAGATATAGAGTAGGTTTATTAGGTTTAGGTCTTGGGTTGCTCTGTAGGCCAGGCATAAGAATCCCCTAAGAAGTCTATATGACACGGAGTATAGTGACAGGGGTTTTAGTCAGTCCATGTAAGGCACATGCTGAAGGCCCTTGATTTCTTTGTTAGAAACCTCCGAGGTCACTCTGATTGATGTAGGTGCTTAGTATGGTACATCTGTACATACCAAATGGGGAGTTATACTTAATTATGGGCCAGATAAATGCAGAGTATAGGGGGGTTATAATTTCTTTTGCTCCCGAGGTGATGCCTTTACTAATCGAGTGAGCTACGTGGAAAGCTTTCCTTACAATGTTAGACACATGGTGGTTGAAGTTAAGGTCGTGGTCAGCCTGTGATCCCAGGTCCCTTACCACTTCATGGGTACTTTGGATATTGTTATTGATTTAACAGTGTGAAGGGACATTGTTTGTGCCAAAGGAAATGATGATGTATTTCTTTGTATTCAGTTTGAGACCGTGAATAATACACCAGTTTTTGGTCTGTGCAAGACCATCCTGGAGTATACTGACATCATTTGGGGATTCAATGATTGTACCAAGTTTGCAGTCATCTGCAAACCTGGTCACCCACAACCCTTTAGTTTTGGCCTGAACTTCTGAGAAGTATATACCAACACTGACCTCTGTGGCACCCCACTGGTAACAGGTCTGCTGGTTGATGTGGAGTCACTCACTTTGCTAGTGTGTGTTCAGTTTGTGAGCCAGTTGGCAACCCATCTTACAACGAAGGGGTTTACATTCCTTTTGCCAAGTTTATCAGTAATGTCTGAATGTGGGATTGTGTTAAAAG
The DNA here is from genome assembly GCF_019279795.1 of Protopterus annectens. Taxonomy (NCBI): domain Eukaryota; kingdom Metazoa; phylum Chordata; order Ceratodontiformes; family Protopteridae; genus Protopterus; species Protopterus annectens. Next base: position 632,459,251 of record NC_056731.1, read on the forward strand.
CCTTTGCCAAGTCGAGGTATGCTGTGTGCACAGATTTGCCTTCATCATAGGCTTTGGTCACATTTTCAAAGAAATCTGCCATATTTAGCAGGCAGGATCTGCCCTTCACAAAGCCAAACTGGGTAGGATCCAGGGTTTGGAAGTCACCTATGTCTTTATTTATGAGGTCCAAAATGATACATTCCATAGCCTTACAGATGAGGATGGTCAGACTTATGGGTCTCTAATTCTCTGGGTCTGTTACTAGGTCACCTCTGTGGAGGGGAATAACTGTAGCTGTTCTCCACTCCTCAGGAACAAAGCCTGTGGTTAGGCTATGATTGAAACGGGTAGTTAGTGATGATGCTACTTCATGCTTTAGCCTGTTTAAAAGACAGCCTGGGATGCATTCTGGTCCCATAGAGGCTGTGTTCTTTGCCTTGGACAGATCTTTGAGGACCTGCTCTTCAGATATGTAAGGTGGGAGGGGGGTGTTGGGGGAGGGTTTGCTGTAAGTTAGAAGAGGATAAGGGAATTAACTTTTTGCCAAACCTATCCGCTAGCAGGTTCGCTATCTCTGTGGGGTCAGTGTGTGTGATACAGTTGGTTTCCAGTTCTGCACATGCGTGGGTCTTACCCTTTAGGTCATGTACAGGCTGGGAGGTTGGCATAATGGTTAAGGTGCTTACCTTAGAAACACAAGGTGCAGGGTTTGATTCTGACATGGGGTAATTGGCTAGTCTTAAAATGGCTCATAAGGGCAGTTAGCCTAGTACTACCCTATAAACATAGCTGTAAAAGGCCTTATGGTTATCCTTAGCAGTACTTGCTAAGTTTCTCTGAAAGGAGCTCTTGGAGGATTTGACATGTCTTATTTGCCTGTTAAGGCTGAAGAGGGTGCTTTTCCATTGTTTGGTCCTTGTCTTTCTTTTCTTGGACAGCAACTTTTTGCATTTATTGTAGAATTTGTTGATGCTCGAAGTCCACCATGCTTGGGGCTCTGGCTTTCTTTCTCTCTGGTACAGCCGAGTTTATACACATATGCAAATGATTGTACAAGCGTTTAGTGTAAGCTTCATCTTAGCTACCACTTTCAGCTTGGGGTGGGGCATGAAATGCATTTATACCTTCACCTAGGAGGGTATAGTTTGCCTTGGTGAAGTTTTTTAGTCTGATTTCACCCTCTGTGTGTTCCAGTGTTAGTGTCAGTTCGAAGGTGAGCACTAGGCTAGGCTAGCTGTCCTTGCAGACCATTTTAAGTGTAGTGAATGTCGCTTTTTGTGCTCCAATTAACCTGTCCTATTTGGTTAGAGACTGGCCTTAACCATCCCATGTGAGTGGGGAGTCTGTTCCAGAGCGACAGCATCTTCTGCTAGATATACCAATCCCTCCAAACCATTCTGTTGATGTTGCAGAAAATATTTAGATGTAGATCAAGTACTTCTGATGCCATTTGAATTGATGTACAGTAAATCTATCAGGACTGGATTAGAGGATGCCTTGTATGCTAGACACGGGTCTACTTCTAAATTTCAAACTTTCAAAATGTCAAATTTCTTATGGTCAAGACCAAGATCAGAGCTTTGACACTTTGAACCATTTAAATGGATATTGCGATAGTGATCTCAGAGTTCGTATATTTAATTAGCAGGAGGTTTGGGGAAGTGCAGGGGAGCTTACCCCCTGCAAAACGTAAAAAAAAATAATTTTTTTGTTTTTATTTTTTTTATTTAAATTTCGAAGTTTCAAAACTTTGATCTTAGGGTCTTGACCATAAGAAATTTGACATTTTGAAAGTTCAAAATTTAAAAGTAGACCCCTAGACACAGGTAACTCTTAGAAGTTTGTAGGATACCTTGTATAGTGATGGCTTTGAGTCAGTCCATTTATGGCATTTTGTTTAGGCCTTGTATCCTTTTAGGAAGGTATCTCTGTGGGTATTTCAGTTGTTGCATGTACTGTATCTAGACAGATACATGCCAAAGAGGTCATTATATTCAATGACTGGCCTGATGAGGACTGAGTAAAGGGGGCCAATGACATCCCTAGTTCTAGACACTATCCCTTTGTTTATATGCTGTGCAATATAGATGGACTTTCTTACAACACTAGGCACATGTTGGTCAAAAGTTAGGTCACTATCCACATAAATTACCAAATCCCAAACAACTGGGTCAATTCTTAGGGGCATATTGTCAGTCTGGTAGTTGCCTGAGGTGGATGATTTCCCAAAGGATACTGTAATTCCATTTTTGGCATTTAGTTTCAGACCATGACATTGACACCAGTTATTTATTTGAGACAAACCTTCCTGCAGGATGACTAAGTCATTTGGGGATTCAGTGGCTGCTCCTAGCTGGAAGTCATCTGTAAACAGAGCCATATCCCTTTGGTATTGGCTTTTGCTTCAGAAAACTAGATGCCAAACGGGAGAGGTTCCAGCACAGAATCCTGTGCATTTATTTATTTTATATGTTATATATTTATAACTTTCAGCAGGAATATTTTCTGACAGGATAATCTGAGTATACATTTACAAACAATATTATTTTTTTTGGTGGGGATATCTATAAAGGCAAACAACTGATTGCAGCTTAATTAATTTTGTTAAAATTGTTTTGAAAGGAGGTGAAATATATATGCATAACAGGTTCACAGTGAAACCATTCATTATTTCTATACTTAGTACTTTTAGATGTGATGTTACATGGTTTTAGATTTATTTCGCAGGTGGCATTCTGAATAAGTTACATAAACACATTTGTGAATGGAATTAAACTAACTTTAGCAGTTTGTTAGACTGCAGTAAGGTAGCACTGTGAGCTTGATATGATACGATAATAGTAAAGTACTGGTCCTGTAAATCATAATTGTGCATCACCACGTTACATAATACTGCTATTAAATCATTAACTGAACATCCTAGCAATATTTGTTTATATATGTATGTGTACATTGCTTGCACTTGAAAGTAGCTACAAGCAGCTGAAGAAACACAGCATTTGAAACGACACATCTATATAAAAAGGATTAACACCGAAATATGTTTCAGCAGACATCTTTTCTTTGTGGTGTTTAAATCTAACCACATATTGTGCAAACATCTATCTTACTGACCCATGTGATGCAGAAGTGCATTATGGCACACAGTGAGTTTTCTTCCTGCTGCACTAGCTGCTTTTGACCACAAGAGGGTCCCCTAGACCATGATCTATGCTTTCTGAATTTTTGTTTTAATGCTCCTGAAAAGTTACGATCACTGATAATAATAAATAATGCTTGTGTCTGATTTGGCTAATAGGACAGTAAGTGCGGTGAGCTGTCAGAATTTATGTTCTACTGATAACTAGCTAGAAAAGATATACTGTTATGAGAAAAGACTGGCTCTTTGTGCTACATTTACCAATCTGTTGGTAATTATGTTGTGCAAATAATACACATTCAATGAGCAGAATCAGTTTCATATAACTTAGCCAGCATGGTTTAGTGAGCATCTAAGAGAAATACGAGGAAGTGGTGGCTAAGATCATTGAAAACAAATAGACTTCCTCTTGCTTTTGTTTTTCTTCAGGAAAAAAAACAAACTTCCTGATTTAAAAAAAATAATAATACGATATAAACGATCAGTAATGATATATGAGCAACATGGAAAATATGTAGCACTTCACATATGCATGCATGGTATCTCCATTTCATGGCTCTGTGTCTCCTAGAATGAAATTAGGTAACCATTTGAAATGTCAGGACCCACTAAAGCGAGTCCCAAAATGCAGAGACTGAATGGCTGAAAAATGAGACTTACGTATATCTAAGTCTGAGATGTCAGTTTCTCAGAATATTCCATTTTATCTAAAATTTGGCAATTTCGGAGTTAGTGTATATAGGCTTCAGGTGGGGGGGGACTTGTCCCCCACATCGTATGGTACAGTGGGTAGCATATGATTGTTGTGAATGGCACAAGGGGCCTCCAGTTAAATATTGATATGTTCAGGAAATGTAAACAGTTCAGGACTTGAAACACAAAGACCAGAGACACTCTGAGGTAGATATTCATATTTTACTCTGAGCAATGCCTTGTTCTGCAAAAATATTACCCACCTAGAGTTTGTACAAAATGAATAAAATGCAGTGTACATCTTATAACTTCTGTAGTTATTATCCTTAAGATCTAACAGGTGAGGGCACAAAAGCAACATCATTTCATAATGTCTTAGGCTCCCAATTACAGACTCCATTGCGTAGCTGTCCCACTTGAAGTAAACCCCCTGGAACAGAGGACCGTCCGTCCAGGATATTGTGAAACAAAACATCGCTGTGCCTTGTAAATCAAGTAAGTCAAGGATCTTTATGAATACTGCAGCAGAAGTGCCAGGAATGTACTCCACACCTGCAGTAAGCCAGGACTATTCAAACACCTATAGTAAAATGGTTAAAGACTTCATTCTAAAGGTAGTTCCTGTCACTGCATGCCCTAGTGGGTGTTGCAGACAGATTAAATGAGTGCACTTTCATAAATATTCTTAAGCCATTAGTCAGAGTAATTGCAGTTAAGTCCCATAATAAGTACATCAGAGAAAGACGATAATAATACAAGGACAGATAAAGCAGAAGGCTGACTGACCTGAAGCCAACAGATGTTACTAGAAGAACTGTGCAAGAAACACTAGGCTATAATTGTATGGCCATAACAAACAGGTGACTTTGGTCATGGAGCAAAATACAACTTTTCTGTTTTTCAGTAGTGAAGTATTGCCTCATAACAGGAAAACATGCAAAAGGTACCTCAGCCTGTGACTATCTCCTCCCATAAAGTAGCATAGACTTGCAGTGTGTGTGTGTGTGTGTGTGTGTGTGTGTGTGTGTGTGTGTGTGTGTGTGTGTGTGTGTGTGTGTGTGTGTAGCAGAGACAATTCCGGCTAAGGTCGGATGATGATGACCTTTGGCAGGCATCACTACAATGCTTGGTTTACTCAGTTTCATGTTATTTCAGTCTGCAGTTAAATATAATGGATGCTTCTTTAACAGTTTTGCTGCTGTTGGTTACGCTGCAAGTGTAAGCTGTTCTCTTTTCGTTTACTCCTATTTTTGCTGGCTTGTATTTGGACATGGCAGGATGTTGCTAACATTCAAGTTGAACTTCCATATAATCCCTAGTCATGTAAGAATGGCTCTATCAACATTACATGCCACTGGGCTAATGTTTTGAATACTAGCATCAATCCTTTGCTGCAGAATGGAATACTATCTCATTCTGTTCCAGAGATACAGCATGAGAGTGTATATGCAAGCTTCCATGAGAAGTACCGGGCATTGGAGAATAAACTGTACAAATATAAGTGCCTACAATGGCAGGGCTTTCACTTTGATGCTTCCTTGCAGCACAAAGTTGTACCAAGAGGTCTCAGGGTGTTTACTATGCCTAGTTATGGACAGACGTATCCAGGGCTACTTAAAGACTGGCAACTCATGAATCTTGGACTTAGTGCCCAATATATGCAGCTCCTTATTAAGTTATTTCTGCCACAAGAAAAAGAGCTGCAAGAGGAAATAAATAACTTGCAGAATGAGATACTTGATAGCTATTCAGAAGATGTAATAGGAGAGAAACTTGATGTACTTTGTGATATTATATCATATGAGAAGAGGCTACAGGCAACTAAAATTTGGAAATTGCAGAGAGACATCAATGATTTCGAAAAAGGGTCACTTTTTTCCTGGCCCATGAACAGAAATGCTATTGCTTCACAGCCTGTAGTTCAGGAAATGAATAGAAAGGTTGAACAACCAATAGAAGCATTGAGGGAACTACCAGCGTCCAACGTTGTAACGGAAGCACCAAATACATTGGCTACTAATGTTAGTGACATTGCAAGTATGCAAATCGAGCCTACTGAATCCACACAGTCAGTACAAGTGATTAATAGAGCCAGTGTTAATAATCTCCCTAATGAGAGAGTCGTGAGACCGTGGATAGTTGCATCAGCTTCTATAGAGGCCGAACAGTCAGAGACACACACATGCAATCAAACAGAATTTTTTTTTTTTTATTAAAAGACCCGCTCCCTGTACGAGAACATTCCAAGAGCAGAGGGAGGAGAGGGAGACTGCAACGGCTACAGAGCACCAAAACTTCAGACAGCCAGGAATGGAGATGGAAGAGACAGGTTTAATAATAAACATTTCATCTTATTCAATAACTGATACTTAAATCTCTGTATTGTCAAAAGGTCTTAATTTATACCTGCCCAAAGAACAGATTTGGTGGAAGGGTTGAAATGTCTAAAGTTGTTTGGGCGTAATTTGAACTTAAAAGCTTTGTTTAAGGAAGAGACATCCATGTATGAAGTTTTTAAAAAAACAAGTACTTTTATTCCACCCTCACACCCTATGGTAGAGACTTTCATTGGAATGTGTGAGAAACAAATTAGAGAAAAATTAGCTGGACAAGGTAAAGCTAAGTTTTATAACATGTCAAAGGCTGAATACGATGCACTACATGAACTAAAGAATACATCCAGTGCTGTTATTAGACCAGCTGACAAGGGAGGGGGGTTGTGGTCTTAGACAAAGACCTCTACCTACAACAGATGAACATTTTATTAAATGATGTTGACACATACTTGAATGTATCTGGTTCCACTGTGAAAGGGATTATTGAGAAGGTCTCTTTTTTGGTATTTGATCTACTGATTACCAATTTGATAAATTAACCTTTATTTGAATACTTTAAAGTAGAATATCCATTAATTCCTAACCTGTATGGATTGCCCAAAGTACATAAACATCTGAATATACGACCCATGTATCCTATAGTATCTAGCAAGGGCTGGGTGACTGAGCCTTTATATATTTATGTGGAAAATAATCTACATCCCCTTCTAGAGCAATGTGTCACTATACTGAAGGGCACCAAGGCATTTCTACAGAATTTGTATATACAAACAAGTAACTTACATACTGATTATTGGTTTGTGACCATAGACATAAAATCTTTATTTACCGTCATTCCCAATGAATGGGGAATATCTAGTATCAGGAAGTTCCTGAACAGTAAGAATTGGAATGACAGGAAGGTTTCTCTTATTTGTACACTGTTAGAACTAATACTTGACAACAATGCTTTTATTTTCAACAATGAATTTTATTTACAGAGGGTTGGCGTAGCTACGGGCACACCATGTGCAAACAGCTATGCCAACCTTTGCTTATTTCAATGGGAAATAGATTACATTTTACCTAACAATGCATTTACTGAGAATCTGAAATGGTATACATGCTTTGTAGATGATGTCTTTTTGTTGTGGGATGGCACTATTGAACATCTGAATGACTTTATTGCATACCTGCATACTACTATTAGTTTCCTTAAATTTACACATAAATATTATTATAGTGACATTGACTTTTTGGATGTTAAGATTACTAGAGGGGAACTACATACAATACACACAGGCCTTTATTGAAAGTCAGTTAGGAGAAATAACATCATACATAATAGTAGTATGCATCCTCGACATGTGAAGAGAAATGTCTTGAAGGGGCAGGTCTTCAGAACAATGAGGCTTTTTAATGATGATGTCGATCTTGAAAGGGCATTATCAAATCTTAAAGTCGAGTTCCTTAGTAGGGGCTATAAAGCTGCAGATATAGATAGCTGTATCAAAGAAGCCTGGAGAGAAAGTTAGAATAGATGCAGACCATATCATGGAGAAGAGACTTCACTTGAAATAAACTCAAAACCAAATAGAGTGAAGCCTGGTGATTTTAGGGTCACCCTGCCATATTCCAGTGATATTAACAGTGTATGTGATATTGTGAAAGCTAATTGGAACATTCTAAGAACTGTAGATGAATTTGAAAATGTGATAGGTGAAACACCATGTTTTTCGTTTAAGAACAATACATCTCTTAGAAGGCATCTTTGCTATAATCTAAATAAGAACCAAGGAATTCCCTCAGAAATAAATGGTACACATAAATGCAGAAATTGTAGTGCATGTAAATATGTATATACTGGTGAATTGTAGCAATACCCTACATTGCACTTTAACATTGACTTTAATTTGTACGCTGATTGTAGGACAAAAAATGTGGTTTATTTCATTTTCTGTAAAATATGTTATACATACTATATTGGTAAAACCAATCGTATGCTGAAAGACAGGATGCTTGAGCACTACAGGGATGTATGGAACACAAAAGAAACTAGTGCCTTGGCGCAACATGTTTTAAAAGAAGGAATGAATCATAGCTTTAGTTTCTTTGTGTTAGAAGCATTAGCTGAAGGTATAAGGGGAGGAGACTTTAAAAACAAAACTGAAGTGGCAAAGCAAAATTGAATAATTAAACTTTAGGCAGACAGACATCCGGGACTGAATGCCAAAGTCTCCCTAAAACCCTTCCTGAAAGAGAGACCCCTTGAAGCATTAAAAGTATGATGAAACACCTATTATTTTTAAGACTGTTTTAAAAATGTTTTATGTGCTTGATAATGCGTCTTTAATTTGTTAATTGATTTGTGATGTCATTAATTGGTATGGTTTTAAAATGCTTCTGTTTTTTCTGAGAATGTATGCCTGATGAAGCGGTGATTACCGTGAAAGCACTAACATAATACATTTTATTTTTATTTTTCCTGCTGTGAGTAACTGAGGCTGTTTCTTATTTATTTTCCATTGTTTTGCTGCTGTGGTTACACTGCAAGTGTAAGCTGTTCTCTATTCGTTTACTAATATTAATATTTATTTCCATTTACACACATTATACATTAAATTCTTTTTTTCTTTGTAACAGCTGTCCTTCCTTCCAACATTAAATAAATTGCTGAATTCCCACTTTCCCTTAAACCTCATTCCTCCTTCTCCTAAACATTATTCTGCATGCATTGTTCCTACAGTTTCCATTTATTTCTATGTAATTTGTTCCTCCTTTTTCTAAAGACTCCTCTTCCAGTTCTTTTAGCTCTATTACAGTATTCAATACTTCAAATACAATTTGGTTTCGCTTTTCATTTCCATTTACTAGTAATTGCTTCTTTGGCAGCCGACAAAATTAAACTTAATAAGGCCTTACTACGTCTAGGCAATTCAGATCTTGTGTAGCCTTCTGATTTATTGTAGCTTTCTCTACAGTTTCAGTTTTATTATTAGGTGTACTGCAATATATTCCTTTTAATAAGCTATTACCATACTTCTAATAACTGAAATTCTATCCAGTTCACTTTATGCATTACTATTTTAATAGCCAAAATGTATAAGCAATGATTTAATGGGAAGAACTAAGACAAACATCTAACAATTATTACATAACTAGACATTGTACTAAAATAATGTTTCAATAACACGTGTGGATATATAAAACTTTAATACTATACTATACTTCTGTTAGTTTCTTTACTGTTCAACCAACCAGGGGAGGGATTCATGAACTAATGTGGCTACAGTGACTCTCGTATAGGGTTGGTTTCTAGCAGAATGGCATACCAAAGTCAGTAGGAATTCATAATGATAATTACACACTGGAGTAAGACCCATCACTTGGGCTTACCTCGCTGTGTGACCACAGTATGCTGTTCTCTGTGAACATATGCAGATTACCCCACCACTCCAGGACTGTCATGGAACCAGAAACACTTACCCTCTGTTGATGTAGTATTTCTGATCATGTGGATCTCCAGTCCCTACTTATATGTTGCTCACCACACAGTTAAGTAGCAGTGCTGAATTAAAAAAAAAAAAACACAGTAGGAATAAAACCTACTGGCAAAGAAGTCTCCAGCCCTGCTACCACAAGCACAACTTTTGCCACCTCCACTTACTGACATTGCAGAGTACCCAGAAAAGTACCTGATTCATTTATTACCTTAACACAGGAATGCCCTAGCTCCACTGTCTTAATGAATCATATTTAGGCATGACAACAGAGCACAGCACTGCAAGCTGCTATTTAGTAAGGCAGACAAATAATACCTTGCTAAGTAGTGGCTCCCTGCTGTGCCGTGCTGTTCTAGAATGCAACACAGTGAATGAGAATGTCTTTAGCAATGGGAACTACAAAGTACTATGCAAACTTGTGTTATATATAAAAAAGGTATTCCATTTGTACGCCACATATCAGTACCATAGTCAGTGACTTTCACTCACAATACTGACAGCTGGTGTACAGAATACATTTGTGCAACTGCACACTATGTTTACGAATCCAGAGGCCATATTTATAAACGGCAACAATAGATAAAAAGTCCTTCAGCATAGAATCCACAGGTAAAGTACATTTCTATCTCATCTGTTCAGTCATTCCCCAGTATTAGGATTATCTATCCTGTTCAGTGTCATGAGGGAAGCTGTGCCCTGCCCTGCTACTCAGTGAGCACAATGCAGAGAACTAATTTCTAAATCCTAGCCTCTGATTCAATGCGTTGATACACATACACGTTTGTCTTACTGGTGAGCACAATGCAGAGAACTAATTTCTAAATCCTAGCCTCCGATTCAATGCGTTCCTACACATACACGTTTGTCTTTTATAAGGTTATGATTCTATATAATATTAACTTACAGGAATTATATTTAAAATTCAAACAACTTTGCTGTAGTTCATACTACAGACTGCTAGAAAAAAGTATATGTGTTAGAAACACACCAAGCTTTGATAGTGATTCAGTTATTTTACTATAATCCCTATCAGGTTTATTAAATTACTCATCTAGAATATTTCAGACCCAAACCTTTGCTCCCATTTAGCATGCTTACTAAACTTAGTTGCTATCCTTCCTGATTAACAATCCATGCACTACACGCATTCCTTCTACTTTTGTCAGAATTTCTATCCTTCTCCCTTTTCTAGTCAGAAATATGCACAAGGGTAAACAGAAAGGAGAATTTGAAGACTTATCATTCTGCCAGAACAACGACGAGCTTATTATTTTAATGTTACAAAGAAGGCCCAAGATAAGTGTCAGGTATGAATTCACTGACATAATGCAGAAAAAAATGCCAGAATGAAACCTGTTTAGACCATCCTTCTATAGCATGGATTAACTTAGCTGAATTCTGTAAAGCCTTCACTTCAGCATATAGGTTTAGTAATCTGTCACTGTGTAAGAGCTGGGTAGTAACAATTTTTAAATGTTTTTTCCATATAAATTAAATGCTCCTTCTGAGCAATTGTTAGAATAATGGATAAAGTGCATATTTCACAGACAGAAGGTACTAGGTTTGATTCTTCCCTTTGAAAGAAAATTGGCTGGGCTTAAAATGACCTGGAAGGGCAGTTAGTCTAGTACTTAGATCCTGGAGGATTTTTTCACATTTGCTAGATATGCCATACAAGAGTATTACTGGTAGAAGTTCATTTAGCTTTTTGTCCGAGTCCAACTTGTTTGCATAATTACTGTTCTGCAGAGGTTTATAACATTCACGTAGATGATATATGTCAGCCAGATCATCCAGACAGCAGCTGTTTCCTTTTTCAGTATCTTATTCCTAACAAAGAAGTTGAAGTTTTGGAGTGAGAGGAGTCCAGTGAGAATTTCCTGGCAATGTTAGAATTCCTTAGTAGCATAGAAATGAATACGCATTTCAGCTCCTTTTATGCCTGTAGATTTAATATTCTTTATGTCTAGCCTACAAGTATGTGATAATTCTGGACATGGTACATATTAACAGATTGTATTCAGAAGGGAATCTACATTATAAATTAATTATCTTTATCAAATTCCAGTGCTTTTAGAGTTTTGTGTCATTTTTCTAAGTCCTAACTGTGAGGTTCATGTAGAAATATGCCACTGTTTTTTGAATCATAATGTACCGTAAATGTCAGCTGCACTTAAGACTTGCAACACTTGCAACAGTTTGACTGTAAAATGTGATGCAACTTCCTGTCTTCTGTGACAAGCAAACCAATTATACACAGAATGCAAAAATGAAATTACAAAATCTATGGCTATTCCCAGGCAAGAAGCTAGGGACATAAAATGCAATTAGAAGATCCCTGATAGAGTTACCTAAACCAAGATCAAGCAAACATACTAGTATGTAAATTGCTAAAACACATTTGATTGCATCAGCAGTCTGTAAGAAAAGGATACAAACATACAAATGAGAGAGCAGCTTAGAATGAATGCTACCTATAGTTTGTGACATGAGTTTTATTCTGAGCTTTTTAATTTCTCCAAATCTTTTGGGTTTCTAATACCATGATGGGAATGGATCCCATTCCTAAGTCAAAGTACGATTAAAGTTCATGAAATTAGTATTGTTTCAATTTTTCAATGTCAGCCAAAAGTGCTCTTCACAGCACCCACAATGTGCCCAGCAATGACTCATTCTGCAATTTGTATGGAGTTACATGTATTGGTAACATATTTAAATACGACTGTAGATTAATTTTTATAAGACCCGTTGCTCCTATTACTATTGGAACTGTCTAGGTATCTTTCTTCCACAATGCTTTCATTTCTGCCTGCAAATCTTGATATTTTATGACTTTGTGTCGCTCTGTACACAAGACACTTTAGTCACTAGGTGTAGCGATTTCAATGATCAGTGCTACTTTTATCTTCTTTTCATGGATCACTATATCTGGTTTTCTCGGATCTGTCTTTTGAACTGCTGGTAATGGGTGATCCCATGTGATGTAGCTTTCATCATTTTCTATGATGTTTTGCAGCTCACATTTCCAGTGTTTTTCAGCTACTTCAATAGTATAATGTCTGCATAATAATCCCCAGTGCAACAGTTTTGCCACATTATTATACCTTTCAGTATACAATCCTTTTGTCATTAGTATGTCACAGCCAGCAACAAGGTGTGCGACTGTTTTCAAATCCCTACATTTGTCTGTTCCTCCTACATGTTCAATGGACTTTGTAAACCATTGTGTATGTAGCCCACTATCTTGAGCCACCAATATTAACCTTTCATCTTTTGGTTTGAATTCGCCTTTCCTTAACCATTTCTGCATTCGATCCTGATCAACATGAGGTTCTTCCAGCAGTTTTTTATACTTGCAAGTATATTTATTTCCACTTCTCATCTGGTCCTTCACCTTATATTATTTCTTTTATTTTTTTGGCACATCCAATTGTTGCCTGATTTATATCTCCTTCTGGTTTGATTTCCTTTCCCACTTGACACCGATATGCTTCTGCTACACTGAGAAGGGAAGTCATCTTAGATTTATTCTCCTCATGTTTCAAAACTTTCACTACATTTGGATCTTGTGAAGTCAGCAGATATGTGTGGAGTCCCATGATTGCAGATCTATACCTGTAATCAATTTCAAGGAGGCCCATATCTCCTTCAGAACGGGAAATATATAATCTTGGTATGCACTGATTTTTTTATAAATCATTTGGTAAGGATGAAGCATCCTTCTTGTTTTCCTTTCCAATCTATCCAACACATTTTGGGGCCAGTCAATCACTCCAAAACTGTAAGTTATGACAGAAAGAGCAAATTGGTTTATAGCTTGGATTTTGTTTCTAGATGTCAATGCTGTTTTCAGGATTAATTTAAGTCTTCTAAAGTATTCCTTATGTTTTATTCACATTGTTCATGTTTTATTGTTGATCCTTCATCAATTGTCAAATATTTATGCACTCCATCTTGTTTAAGTTCTTTTATACCATATTCTTGTTCCAAACTGATGTTTTCTTGGTGCTGCAGTTTTCCTGCTTTAAAGCTTGATTTTGCACATTTATCAAAACCAAATGACATTCTTAAATCATCTGAACAAGTTTTGACTACTTGCAGTTGTGCTTTCAGTTCCTCATCTGATGAGCTATACAGTTTTAAATCACTGGCACAGAGAAGATGAGAGGTCTTTACACTTTGTTGTTTCCTAGAAGCCAAATTACAGCCATGACCTAATCTAAATTAGTAACTTAATGGGTTAAGGGGAAGGCAGAATAGCAGCAGTGACAAAGAGTCACCCTGGAATATCCCCCTTTGAATTTTTATCCTTGAGATAATAATTTGTCCTTTATCATGGCTTAATTGCAAAGTGGTCTGCCACTGTTTCATGGTCACTGTAATGTAGTCGATCGGTGTAGGGTGTATCTTATACATTTTTAAGCACTCTTTTATCCATGAATGTGGAATACTATCAAATGTTTTTTTGTAGTCAATACATGCCATACTTAGATTCTTCCCCTTTTTACAGTTCTCCATTATGTCTTTATTTATCAACAGATGATCCTTTGTTCCATATGAGTTTCTTTTATTGCCCTTTTGTTCTATTGCCATGATTGAATTTTCTTCTAAATGACTATAAACTCTATCAGCATCAACTCCAGCATATAGTTTATACATTGTCGGAAGACAAGTTATTGGTCTATAATTTTTAGGATAACTTGCAGGTTCACTCTTAAGCAGGAGCATTGTTTTTTCCTGTCATTAACCAGGTTGGTGTCTGTTCAGGGTGTACATATAAATAGGTCTTACTCATGGCTAAATCTTCATGCAAAGATGTTAACAATTTTAGCCAGAAGTTAGGTACTGCATCTGGGCCTGGGGTTTTCCAATTAGAGGCTTTCCTTAACTTTATCTCAATCTCTCTGACTGTTACTTCATCCCATTTCATATCCTGTACCTTTGAACTTTTATTCTTTCTTTTACTTCTTCTATCCATTTAGCATCTTTGTTATGTTCCACAGGATCTTTGTACATATTTCTCCAAAATGTATCTATTTCTTCTTTTTTATGTGGTCTTTCAATTCATTTTGCCTTGTTTCTGAATTCTCTATAAAACATTTTGGGTTCATCAATAAATTGCTTACTTTATACTTTTCCTTTATATGTATCTGTGTATCTCCTAAGCTTTTCTACCTGTGCTGAGATTTTTAGTTTATTATTTGTGATAGTACGTGATAAATCCTGATCCATTATAATACTGTGCTTTGCTTTTATCACGTCTATCTTTCTGAGTATTTTTGTTGATCTTCTATACTCTTCTAACAGTGACACTTCTTGTCTTAATTGATTTATAGTTTTCTCTATTTGATACTTCCATGATGGTATTCAATTTTTCCTCTTCCTTTCCCTCACTACCCTGTGATCTTGTGGTAGAAGATCATCAGTTACTAATTTAGCAGCACAATAGTCTATCTTGTTTACTTCTGTTATATCACATGGATCTTTATGGACAGTCCTAATTACTGTGTTCATTTGTTTTATAAAACTTCTAACTTTTTGAGTTTTATCGACTTTCTGCAGTCTATTTCTTTCATTGATCTTAATATGTCTATGTATCTCTATTAAATCAAGCAACTCTTCTCTTAGCTCATTTTCTTCTAAACTGAGGGCACATTTTTTTTGTCCTTTGTTTCCTGCGGGCATTCTATAGAGTTCTATAGCATCTTCCTGTGGCACATTCTCTTCAATATCATCTTGTGTCATCTGTTGCTCTGTCATATGGGAACTCACTGCCCTGTCACTCCTGAAAACTGACTGTGTCAGAATTGCCACAGTTTCATGTTCCTCCCCCTGCTGTTCAACTTCAAGTGAACATTTATACTGGTTTCCTGTGAAAGGCTGCAAAATATCTTCATATGGCAACTGCCCACTTGCTTCCCATTCCACTGGTTTCTCCTTAATTTGGATGTCTATTTCTCTATGCTGCTGTGGTACTTTCTGATTTAGATTTTCTACACTGAATCCTTCGCTTCACAGGTACTCCATTACCCCAATTTCTAGTTCTTTAACTTCTCCATCACTAATCTTTTCTACTTTTCATCTTTGTTTTCTTATTTATTGTATTGTAAAGTTTTCCATGTCCGGATTCCTTTGCCTGCATTTCTCTTCAAATATCTTTGCTGCTACTCGTTTTGTATTGATTAATTTTGCTTTCTCCTTTGCATACATATTACACCATATTAAATCTCTGTTTCTTTCCCATGTCCATATTTATTCTTTATATGTCTCCTGATCTTCCTCTTTCTCCTTACTTTGGGGGCTCATTTCATCATACTGTAATGCAACCCATGTTAGATCTTCTACACCAAATACTCTACACCAAATCCTTCACTTTGCAAGCATTCCATGACTTCAGCTTCTATTTTTTAACTTCTACTTTGCTAATTTACTTTTCTGCATTCCCTCTCTGTGATATTATTTTTTATTGTGAAATTTTCCATATCTGGATGCCTTTGCCTGTATTTCTCTTCAAATAGCTTTGGGGCTGCCTTTTTTTTCATTGATTAATTTGGCTTTCTCCTTTGCATAAATATTGCACCATATCAAATATCTCTTTCTTTCCCACATCCATATTTCTTTTTTTATACTTTTCAAAAATCTCAAGGTTTTGTTGTTTATATGTTCACACTTCTTCAGATGCTTCTTTTTCCAAACAGATCAAAGTTTGTTGGTCTATATAATGTCATTCACAAATCTGTTGTATTAATGAACACACATTTTTATTTGAGGCTTCTGACAGTTTTTCTTGTGTAATTATTTTCTTTCCTGTAATTTCTCTCTTAATCTTTTTGTATATCTTGTGTCTGGAAATTCTGGGATTTTTGCATAACAGTAATAATACATAATTTCTTTCTTATTCTCAATAGTCTACTCTATTGTCTTTATGGCTCTTCTTTGGTCTATTAGTTTTTGTGATTTTTCTGCACTGCTACTTCCTTCTACAACAAGGGGGCGATCCTCCCCCTGGGCCTGGCCTAGCCCCATTGTAGGAATGTTTCCATATTTTGAGGATTCTACACTGTCATTTTTTTCCAGTCCTGGTACCAGTGCGCCTACTAGGATTGGGCACTTTTTTATCCTGATTCTTGTGCATCCAGCTATCTTTTTTTAATTTTTGACCTACGTCTGTCCATGATATATGCTATATAAAATACAGTCTATATATCAATGTCATCTTGATGAGATTTTGTGAAAAACAGGGTCCACCTCGTGAAAGTACTCACCAAGACTTCAGGATGAATTCAATTTCAGCAATACTACTCTCCTTTGCTTGCTGACTTATCTCTCCATTCAGACCCCCCATCTCTCCATTTGGACTCCTCATCTCTCCGTTCAGACCCTAGAGAGAATAGTTTAGAAGGAATGCTACCTGTAGTTTGTGACTTGAGTTTTATTCTCAGCCCTTGTGCCTGTTATGCTGGAAATTCAGGCAACTTTAGTTTATTTCTCAGTAATTGTTTTAGTTCAAAATTAGCTAGAATAAAAAAGACCATTTGTAGCTAGATGTTTTCTTTCGTGCAATCTATGTGTTAAAAAATTTATTTTCTGCTTTAAAGGTTATTTTTTATCTCTCTGTACATTTAACTGTTCACTATATTATTTAACTCATTTTTTTCTTAAGTATTTGTATTTAATCACTTTTAAAAAGGTAAACCAGAGATAGAGAATAATCTTACCAAAGGTAATGCTGCCCACAAAAAGCAAATTGAACAGTAAAAATGCCAACAGCCACCCCAAAGTAAAGTCCAAGGTTTAATCACTTAAACAGCATAAAACTACATAAAATCAGAACATCAACAATGATGTGTAAGCGCTTTCAGGCTAATGCCCTTCTTTAGACAATCAACTAAAAAATTTAGCAGTTTAAATAGTAAATAACAACCAATTAAAATCAGTAATTTATCCGATTTTTCCTTAAGGCTGGCTTAAGGGGAATGACATAATTCAGTCCTGGGAATCTATGTGCTGTTAACTCTATAATCCACCTTGCTTCCTGATACTCTATTTCATTTACCAGATCCCCCCCAAAAAAACTCTTGGGTATGCTCTGTATTACTGAAAAAAACTAAAATCATGTCCTGGAAACTGATGAATGTGTTGATATAAGGCATTATGCTCATTATGTAGCCTTATTGCAGACAGATAGTTTAATATTCTACTTTTTAACATACAATTTGTCTTCCCTACATAAAAATCCTGCACATAATCTACAGGTAGCTAAATATATCACATTCATAGTCTTACAGCTAGCATATGTATGGAAATGATATACTCTATTAGTAACGGGGTGTTTGAATGTAGTATCTGTATTTATGTGAGGACATGCCTTACAGGTACCACAGGGTCTAGTCCCTTTAAATCTAGATTTAACCTGAATCTTTGTAGTCCCTTCATAACATAACATATCTTTTAAGTTGTTATTCCTTCTAAAAATCAAACATTGGTTCTTCCCCTATAACTTTCTTTATCTTTTCATCTGTAAGAAGAATTTTCCAATTTTTCCTCATTATATCGCATACCCCATGTATATTGTTGCTGTAAGTGAACATCAATCTTATTTTATTCTCCTATCATGTAGAATTGTTGTTCATAACATTTTCCTCTCGGTCATGTGTAAACTATGGCTGCATCTTATCCTTCCTTTGAGCTACTCTTTTCTGGACTATTCCCTCCACCTTATGTTTATATCCTCTCTCAGTAAAATTGTGTCTTAGATTATCCAATTCCATCTCAAACATGTCCTCATCTGTACATAATCTTGACACCCTGCACAACTGTCCTACCACTATGCTGTCAAAGGTGCATCTTAGGTGCATGCTGTCATATGTTTATAAATTGTTTTTCCAGCAATCTTTTCTAGAGTGTAGTTTTAAAACCATCTTCATTTTGTATAACTCTTACATCTAAAAAATCCAACTGAATCCTGGATGATTTAATGGAAAATCTTAAAAAAGATGTGGTGGATTCTAAGTATTCTATAAAGGCTATAAGTTCTCGCAGTTCACCATCCCACAACAGGAAGATGTCATCCACAAAGCGTTTATAAAAACAGATGTTATTGAACCAACCATGATATTTTCCTAAGACATGATGTTGCTCCCAAAATGCCATGACTAAATTGGCATACGTGTTGGCACAAGGGGTGCCCATAGCCACCCCTTGTACCTGACAATAATGCTTGTTTTGACAAACAAAAACATTACACTCCAAAATAAGTCTAAGCATCTCTAAAATAAGTCTATTCTTGTTAGTATCAAATGTACACAAATCAGAAATTAATCTGGACAAAGCTGTTAAACCATACTCATTACTGATTGCAGTAAAGATATTATTTACATCTAATGTTATCACTATATTGGTTTTCCTTACTTCTGTTCGCCTGATAAACTCCCTTAGACTCATTAAAAAGTCACCTGTATCTTTTAAAATATGTGTAACTTGTATTAATACTGATCTCAAAGTACATTCTACCCAAATTGAGATGTTTTCTGTCATCCACCCCCTGCCTGATACTATTGGCCTTAATGGGGAGTTTTTCATGTCTATGTGTATTTTGGGTAGGGCCTTAAAAATGGGAATAACAGGATTTTCTATATTCAAGAACTTGTATAAGTCCATGTCCATCAGTCCTTCATCTTTCAAGACTTCTAAACATTTTCTAATTCTAGAAATAGCATTATTAACAACAATTGGTGATATTTGCATGAACGTTGTTGTATCCGTTAACATTTCACTTAATTTAGTGTGGTAAAAATCTCTATTCGTTATGACTACTGCTCCTCCTTTATCAGCAGGTTTAATAATGATTTGTGATTCTGTTGTAAGGAAGTTAATGCTTCCCTCTGTGTTAATGTTAGGTTAAAGAACTTCTTATTATAATTACTCTGTAGATAACCTCCAATTTCCTGTTCACATACTTTGATAAAAGTATTCATGGTAGAATTAAATAAAGGGACAAATGTACTAGGTTGCCTTAAAGTTACTTGTCGGTTAGTGTTTTCATTCCCAA